>NC_084619.1:40573230-40588230 GCF_033978795.1 Nerophis ophidion
TGTGTCACGTTTTTGCGGCGCACTTGCTGCGCGGAGTTGCCACTTCGTGGATGCACAACGACCAGTCAGCAGGATTGCAGGTAAGAATTGTCTTTAATATAATAAAACAAAACAACATTGGTGCAAAAAGGGAAAAACAAAGCGCGTGCCAACGCACAGGAAGCTAATGCTAAAACTTAGCAGGAAACAGAAGTAAAACTAAACGACGTGCCGAACGCACGTGAAGCTAAGGTGGAACTTAGCACAAAATAATCTATGATACAAAATACAAACCGTGACGTGTTGTGAAAAGCAAACAATGGACCGAGGACGAACTAAGGAATCAGGTGGGCTTAAATACACAAATAATTAGAAGAAACAGGTGTGTGACAGGAGCCCGTGAGGAGGAACACAATACGTTGCCATGGTGACTAACACAAACAAGGAAGTGCTAGAACAAGGATCAGCAGAGTCCAGAACTAAACATGAACGAAGACATATAAACGGCAAAACTATAAACGATCCGCATAGCGGATCGTGACACTACCCCTCCCCCAAGGGGCAGATCCCAGATGCCCCAAAACCCCAAAGAACCCCCCCCCCCCCACAACAAGCCGGTCCAAAAGAGAAGGGAGGGCGGAGGGAGGACCTGGTGGAGGGTTGGCAAGTCCCGTGTCCCCGAATCCACTGAGGACACCATAGGTGGCGGCGGCGGGTGGGACGCCGCTGCCACAAAAGTCTAGGCGGGCGGGCCCGCAGAGGCCACATCAGTGGCTGACGAGGGCCAGGGCGCGTCCTGCGGGGAGGACGCCCTGGGTAGGGCCACCACCGTGGCCGGCGTGGGGGTGGAAGCACCCGCTGAGGAGGACGCCCGGGGTAAGGCCACACCCGTGGAGGTGGAAGCGCCCTGCGAGGAGGTCGACCTGGGCACGGCCACAGCCACAGGCGACGCGGAGGGAGATGCGCCCGGCGTGGTTTTGGACTTGACGCTCGACTTGGATTCGGGCGTCGTCTTGGAGGCCGGTTTGGACGTCGACTTGGACGTCGACTCGGGCGTCGACTCGGGCTTGGGCGTCGACTCGGGCTTGGACGTCGACTCGGAGGCCGGCTTGGACGTCGACTCGGAGGCCGGCTTGGACGTCGACTCGGAGGCCGGCTTGGACTTGGACTCGGAGGCCGGCTTGGACTTGGACTCGGAGGCCGGCTTGGACTTGCACTCGGAGGCCGGCTTGGACTTGGACTCGGAGGCCGGCTTGGACTTTGACTTGGACTCGGAGGCCAGCTTGGACTTTGATTTGGACTCGGAGGCCGGCTTGGACTTTGACTTGGACTCGGAGGCCGGCTTGGACTCGGAGGCCGGCTTGGACTTTGACTTGGACTCAGAGGCCGGCTTGAACCTGGACTTCGACTCGGAGGCCGGCTTGCACCTGGACTTGGACTCGGAGGCCGGCTTGCACCTGGACTTGGACTCGGAGGCCGGCTTGCACCTGGACTTCGACTCGGAGGCCGGCTTGCACCTGGACATGGACTCGGAGGCCGGCTTGCACCTGGACTTGGACTCGGAGGCCGGCTTGCACCTGGACTTTGAGGTCGAGCCCGGCGTGGTGCCGGCGTGGGAGGTTGGCGTGGTGCCGGTACTGGGATTAGCCTTAGCCATGGACTTGGCTTTGGAGGTTGACGTGGTGCTGGCGCAGGCGGAGCCAGCGGCAAGGCAGGCAGCAACCTCAATGGAAGGAGGTCTGCCTGTGCCACTGACACGCCATCAGCCTTGCCCCCCCCCGCCCCCCTCAGGAAGCAGATTCCAGATGCCAGATGGAGTTGGTGGGGGGGGGGCATTTGTGAGAGCTTGGAGGCAGTCGAGGGCATGGGAGGGTGGGCGCTTGGAAGCCTGGGAGCTGGCCTTGTGCGTGTGCGCCGCACGCGTCCCTCAGGCAGATTTACAGCAGGTGCCGGGGAGGAAAAGCCACATGGAAAGCACCTGGCAGTCGCTGCTGAGGGGAAAGTCCTGCACTCCTTTTGTGCACGCCCCTGGGCGCCGCCTGGCCGCCGCTGGAGTCCTCTCCTCCTGGGTGGTGTGACGTCACCGCGCGGCGTGCAGCGCGCTGAGGGGAATGTTGGGGTGGCTTGAGACTGGGAGCGAAAGCGTTCCTCCGCGTCCGCTATCCTCGCCATGAATAGCTCCCAGGCCACCACTGTTTCGCCCGGGAGATCCTCTTCCGGCAGCTCAATGTCGTCTTCGCTCTCCCATGGACAAGAGTCTGCTCGGAGCTCCCGGAAGATCTCCGATTTTTCCTCATCGGAGAGGAACACCTGTTCTTGCTGAGGCTGGAGGAGTGCGAAGTGGCTTTTGGCTCGGTCCATTCTGTCACGTTTTTGCGGCGCACTTGCTGCGCGGAGTTGCCACTTCGAGGATGCACAACGACCAGTCAGCAAGATTGCAGGTAAGAGTTGTCTTTAATATAATAAAACAAAACAACATTGGTGCAAAAAGGGAAAAACAAAGCGCGTGCCAACGCACAGGAAGCTAATGCTAAAACTTAGCAGAAAACAGAAGTAAAACTAAACGACGTGCCGAACGCACGTGAAGCTAAGGTGGAACTTAGCACAAAATAATCTATGATACAAAATACAAACCGTGACGTGTTGCGAAAAGCAAACAATGGACCGAGGACGAACTAAGGAATCAGGTGGGCTTAAATACACAAATAATTATAAGAAACAGGTGTGTGACAGGAGCCCATGAGGAGGAACACAATACGTTGCCATGGTGATTAACACAAACAAGGAAGTGCTCAAACAAGGATCAGCAGAGTCCAGAACTAAACATGAACAAAGACATATAAACGGCAAAACTATAAACGATCCGCATAGCGCATCGTGACAGTGTGTACTTCTGTTCCAAAAAGTATCACGGTTTTACTATTTTACAGTATTTCGAGCAGCACAGGCATGTTAATGAAAAAGTATCAAGTGTGAGGGTGAAAAAAAAAAAAAAAAATGCACTTTTTCTCGTTTAAGTCTCTGTTCATTAGGCTAAATGTCTCCGCAGGGACAATTCATGACAACCATATACACAGCTGGCTGAAATAAAAGATGGAGAAGACTTAATTATCTAGGGGGTGGAGTTATCCAAACAGACTGAGAGAAAGAGAGGGTTCATCGCTTTAATGCTCAGTTAACACAGGTCATGCTCTATGAATTATTCAAGCTGGTCTGCAGTTTGCAGAGTGAGTTTTAAGTGGACAATGACCCGGTGCACACTCATTTAGCCTGCGCCTCCGCTAACAAGGCTAAGGATTCACAGACTGTTCAGCACCCTCCACTAACAAGCTGATAGAATTTCAATCAAGAGGATGCACTGAATGGCTTAGCATGGCTGATCCTCTGCCTGGCCTTCTACACACATATCAATATTCAATTACATCAGTGTGTTTTTCACCCAGCCTTGTTAAGTAAGAAGTTGTGTTATTGGAACATTTGGAAAAGAAAACAGCCAGATTCCTAACAGGGTTGAAAACTTTAGTAGTTGCCTGTAACCTTGCATGTAATCACAAACGTGTGATAAGATAAAACGGACACTTGGAAAAATGTTACACATAATGAGCTCATTCGCCTTGAGAACTGACAAGGCAATCAATGTGGCAATAATTATTAAAAAATAATGAATAAATCAGACATCCAACACTGTATTGTGTCACATCTTTTTTCTTAAATGACCAGTCTTGCATGAGGTCAAGCTACTTGAAGCCAACAGTTACACTAACAGAGCACATTTTAACTTGGTCAGAGACATCAACAACAAAAAGAGGTCGTACACATAACCTGACCTTAGTAAAGAGATTTAAGTATTATTAGGAGAGGACGGGGAACGAATCACAGCAGAATTTTTTGAGGCCCCCCCCATTAAAGTGTTTTCACACTACCTGCACGTCAGGGCTTTTCAACAGAAAACACCAGAGTTCTCTTGTAAACACATTGTCAGATCCTTGCATTGACATTTTAACCTTGCCGGCAAAGATAAAACTCAAAACTTTTAATTTACACAACTGAGGCATTCCTCAAGGCACCCCTCAAAGTCCTCTCCTTTTTGACAGTTACATCATTTTTTGCCTAATGTGATTTATGGTAAATAATGACTGAAGTACTGATATCAACCAAAGCTCCTCATCCCACCCCCCGGATTGTAAATAATGAAAATAATTCAATGTATATACTATGATGATTAACCTGTGTGATGACTGTATTATGCTTATACCATGTTTATGTACCATGAATTGATTAACGTGGACCCCGACTTAAACAAGTGGAAAAAACTTAATCGGGTGTTACCATTTAGTGGTCAATTGTACGGAATATGTACTGAACTGTGCAATCTACTAATAAAAGTTTCAATCAATCAATCAATGGTCTGTAATTATATAGCGCTTTACTATACCTGGAATGATATCCAAATAGCTTTACATTATACGTCACATTCACCCATTCACACACTGATGTACTTGTCTATTTAAGGTGTTGCTGTAGCTTGTTTACTGTAGATGCAGTCAGTAGTTAAAGTTAAAGTACCAATGATTGTCACACACACACTAGGTGTGGAGAAATCTGTCCTCTGCATTTGACCTATCCTCTTGATCACCCCCCTGAGAAGTGAGGGGAGCAGTGGGCAGCAGCGGTGCCGCGCCCGGAAATAATTTATAGTGATTTAACCCCCAATTCCAACCCTTGATGCTGAGTGCCAAGCAGGGAGGCAATGGGTCCCATTTTTGGGATGACTCAGCCGGGATTTGAACTCTTATTCTTACGATCTCAGGGCGGACACTCTAACCACTAGGCCACTGAGTAGTCGTTTGTTAAACTTCTTAAGTTATACTAATAGGGTCCTTCAAGGTTCCATTTTAGGCTCTGTATTTATTGTCATGTCTTGTGATCATGGTTTGTTCGTTTTTGACTCCATTAGTTCCTGTATTTTGATGCACCCTTGTTTGTTTTGGCTGCTACGGTGGCATGATTTTCACCTGCTGCTGGTGTTCGGATACTCGCACCTGTTGTCAATCATGACACAACCATTTAAGCCTGTAGTTGCCAGGTAGTCAGCCTGGCGACATTACCTCTGATACTCGAATGATTACGCGGTCCATGCCATAGGGACGGCGTGGCGCAGTGGGAGAGTGGCCGTGCGCAACCCGAGGGTCACTGGTTCAAATCCCACCGGGAACCAACCTCATCACGTCCGTTGTGTCCTGAGCAAGACACTTCACCCTTGCTCCTGATGGGTGCTGGTTGGCGCCTTGCATGGCAGCTCCCTCCATCAGTGTGTGAATGTGTGTGTGAATGGGTAAATGTGGAAGTAGTGTCAAAGCGCTTTGAGTACCTTGAAGGTAGAAAATCATTTATCATTTATAGTGCTCAGGCCATTGCTCTGTTGTTTTTTACTTTTTCACGCCACAGTAATTCTTTTGTTTATGTCCATAGTTCAGGCTATGTGTTTACGTTTTTTGTTCCTATGCTCAATCTGTATCTCTGCCTGGTGCATGCTTTTGGTTTGTTCTTTTGATGGAGTAATTAAATCATGTCTTTACCTTCAAGTCGCTTTGCACCCTGGGAAAACAAACCGCTCCATTGTCCAAGTCCTGACATTTTTCATCATTTGGGTTATTCAGTTCAGTTCAGTTCAGTTCAGTTCAGGTCAGTTCAGTTCAGTTTCAGTTTATTTCGAACATGCACACGATACAATGTAATGCAGCACATATTTCCAGTTGTTTCATTACAGCATGTCCAAAAAGAAGTAGGAAAAAGCAGAGCCTTTTTAATCTTACCCCTTTTAATCTCATAGCAATTGTATCCAATTTCCTTGCTCTCTGTAACAGAACAGTAAACAAATAAATAAAATACCATAGTAAGCAAACAAATATTAAATACATAAATAATCTTTGTCTAAATAAAAAAAGGGTTCAAGATGTCCATCATAATTCTTGTTTTGTGTACTTTGTGAACACTTGTAGTTTGAACAGTCTCTTAAACTGGTGACCAGAGAGTTCAACTCACATTTATGTAGAAAATTCTGAAAGACACTAGAGTGCTGTCATTGAGATGATCTTTGACTATCTATTTTTTGCATAAGGTCCTTAAAAACAACAGAACACTCATGTAATGTTGACAAAATAATAAATAAATAGACAATAAATAAAAACAACAAAATAAAAACAAGTTAAACAAATAATCAAATGTTTATTGCAGAAGACGCTGGTTCTCCGGGAGTGTACAAAATAAAATACAAAATAGTGAAGGGAGAAATCCGGCCCCCTATTCCTTAGATTCTTGAAAAGAGACAATTTAGTTGAATATCTGTGTTGTACATTTTACTAGCCCAGCACAAACAATTTGCTGCCTGGGAGAAAATTGTGTTAATAAAGCTGTCATTTATTCATTGACATTTTACAAACTGGCCCCCCACGTTTGTTTTTTGTGTAGGGAGGGGCGACCTATGAAGTACCAGTGGAACAAATCAAGAAGCTGGGGTTGGTGCCTTGCTCAAGGGCCCATCCACAGTAAAATCTTACTAGATATCTCTCTAATAACTGCTCTCAATTTTTTCTTCATTGACTCTCCAGTTCCACATCATCCAAAGTATTAGCTTGTATAAAATTAGCTTCTTTCTGCTCCTTTTCAGACACACACCGTGTTTCATTTTGTATTTATTTTTTTGATATTACTATTGTTTTTTGCTGATTTTTTGTTTGTTGTTGTTGTTGTTCATAATAGGGCAGCACGGTGAAACAGGGGTTAGTGTGTCTGCCTTACAATACGAAGGTCCCGAGTAGTCCTGGGTTCAATCCCGGGCTCGGGATCTTTCTGTGTGGAGTTTGCATGTTCTCCCCGTGACTGCGTGGGTTCCCTCCGGGTAATCCATTTTCCTCCCACTTCCAAAGGGAATAAGCGGTAGAAGATGGATGGATGGTGTTCATATGGTATTTTATAAGGACTAAAATACCATATACATTGGTGACCTAGTTTTAGAGAGTGGCAAGTTCATACTGTTTCATTGTGGTATACCTACACTTTGTTGTTGTTGTTCGATTAAACATCTAAATAAATGGGCGAGGAGCAATGAAAGAGCAGGCTTTTTGTCCTCCAATTGGCTGAGAGAAACAAAAGACCACTCAACCTTGTTGATAGAAATTGCACTTGAGAGCAACGCTGGCAAGCGCTACAGTAAATACTGATTCATTTGAATTCCTAATGAATAGGAGTTGAGGCTAAGAAAATGAAAGGTATTGAAGGAATGTGGTGTGCAGAAAAAAAACAAATGAATGAAAAAAAAGGATGTTGACAAGGAGAATAATTAATTAGTTTGCCATGGTGAAGTGTGCATTTAAATTGAAGGGCACTCTGACAAGGTTTGCACATACAAATGTCCACGAAGGACAAGGTATATGGAACACAAGTTAAGCAGGAATCAAAGTCCAAGGTCCATAAGGTTTTTTTTGTTTTTTTTTTAATTCAACTGAATCGCATTAATGCAAAAGTGTGGACTTGTTTTTTTCCATATTTAAAAATGTGCCTTAGCTTTTTCAGCATTGGCGCAATAAGTCCTTGCATGGAAGCCTAAAATATGCAAGGGGTGCAAACGTGTGAATGTCTGTGTCATTTGAGGCTTATCACTTATTTCATAGTCATGTAATGGTGTTGTTCAGCAGGAACACACTGCATTAACACCCTTCTCTCGCACATTTACAGATTTACAGTATATCATTTGACACGAGAAAGGGAATCTATTTTGTTTTAAACGTCTACAGTTTGTTGTCGCCCCCCCCCCTCACACACACACACGCATTGGGTTTGTATTTTGTCCCGTCCTCAGGTTGTCTTTTTGTGTCGATGCTTTGACATGACATCTTTTTTTACATTCGAACACCTGAGACAAAGGCAAAACACGACATGCTTTCTCTGCCTGTCTCACCGGGGGAAGGAGGAGAAAAAAAAAGAGGGACGGCTAAACGAGAAACGTTATGCAAATGGGTTTTATAAGTCGAGTCGGGCATGTTGTGGTGACACTGTCTATATTTAAAACAGGTCACCTTAACCCTGGCGCGCTGTCTCAATGACAGACACCGAATGAGGCTGCCTTGACATGTGGCTGTTCCACAACTGCGGTAACACACATGCATATAGACACCGACACATGTACATAATCAAAAGCCCTGCTGGTGTTTATTTGCATATTCATACCCAAAGAACTTACTGTACCTGCTATATACACAAAGTGTGACAGTGGCTGATGTATGTACAAATGTAAAACTGTCTGGCTCCTTCTGGACGGCCCAAGACCCAATCATTCCAGTGCACTGAGCAGAGAGACAAGCAGTCAGCGCCTCAGCCGGGCGACAGTAGAAAATGACTGACCCCAGCACATTTATTCGCCCCTCAATGCAGCCCCCCCCCCCCCCCCCCCCTCATCAGCTGGCCTCCTCGCTACTCCATATTCAACATATCCCGTTATTATGTGCCACGGAGTGGCCGTGAAGAATAGCTTCCATCTATTTACAACCATCCTCCAAGCCCTAAGGCTGTCTATTTTTAATGAGACGAGATGGCACTGACCATCACCAGCTCTCCATCCTTGTCCTTCCCTTCATCTATCACCTTGATTTGAATATTGTCAACGCCTAATTTGCCTTTTTTGACCAAGCTCCTAATGCAGTAGATCGTTCTCACTAAACCAGGGGTGTCAAACGTACAAACAGGTTTTATCCGGCCCACGAGATGACTTTAATCTGATTCTCGCCAGATCTGGGACTTCTCGATAGGAGATGTACTTCAGAAGGCAGGGCATTGCAAAAAATCATTGTATGTGATTGGATAAACCACTTGTCAGTTATCTGGAATGACGTGCTACTTCAACCACTCCCATCCAAATCAACCCGTGACACTGATGACAGCGACGCTGGGAAATCCAAACCCAGTCGGAAGAAGAGCTTAAACATCCTTGCCACCAATAAATGCCTTAAAAACCATTCTGCGACAATCTGTCACTTCATTTCTGTTAGTTTTTCGTGTTTTTGTATTTACTTCCTGTTCAGTGCTCTTGTTTTGTTGTATTTCCTGTTGTATTCACGGAGCACTGTTGTTTTTCTCTTTTCATTGATTGGCAGCGGTTCACACCTGCTGTCAATCACACTAGTGTCTATTTATGTTTCACTCGAGCACTCCTCAGTGCTCGATGATAATATCATGTTGAGAACGTTACTTTGCACGACTGCTTTATGTTTATTTGTTTTCTTATGAGTTCCATATTAAATTAATCTTACCTTCACTCCTCTCTCCTGGATTCTTGCATCATCGAGGACACACAACTGCAGCCATGCGAGTTCCCAACACATTCTCAGTTCATCTTTTAAAGAATTGATATTCGATAGATTCAACAAAACAGTTGCAATAGCAGAATCAATGTGAGCACACGTGCCGCCATTGTTGTTTGAATCAAACAGTCGCTTCGGCGCTACGTCACATATATGAAATCCCGCCCGGCTATCCTGATTGGTTCATTATTCTTTGCTATCTTGAAGGAGTTTGCATTTCCCTTGAGCCCCGATCCTTTTGTGGAGATCAGCAAACTGCAAGGATCTGGCGAGAGTCCGGTTAGGATGAGTTTGCTAAGTATAAAAATGAGCGAACATTTTTGAATGAAAGAAACAGCTGTTCTAAATGTGTCCACTGGATGTCGCAATGGCAATTCCTTGTATGTTTAGATTATGCTACACATGTAAAAAAAATCAAATAAACCACATGATGTCAGTGCAGTGTTTTTCAAACTTTTCTGAGCCAAAACACATTTTTTTAATTGAAACCATCTCGAGGCACACCACCTGCAGAAATAATTAAAAAATGAAACTCAGCAGCCTATATTGACAGTAAAAAGTAATTTTCGCAATGGTTGGATAAATAATGGGTTGTACTTGTTTAGGGCTTTTCTACTTTCAAGGTACTCAAAGCGCTCTGACACGACTTCCACATTCACCCATTCACACACACATTCACACACTGATGGAGGGAGCTGCGATGCAAGGCGCTAACCAGCACCCATCAGGAGCAAGGGTGAAATGTTTTGCTCAGGACACAACGGATGTGACGAGGTTGGTACTAGGTGGGGATTGAACCAGGGACCCTCGGTTTGTGCACGGCCACTCTCCCACTGGTGTTTTCCTGTGTATAGTGATTTAGATTGCGTTGTGTGCTCCTATTTTGTTGTTGATTGTCATGTCATGTACCAATGTACTTTGTGGACGCCGTCCGCTGCTCCACATGCTGTAAGTCTTTGCTGTTGTCCAGCATTCTGTTTTTGTTTACTTTACAGCCAGTTCAGTTTAAGTTTCGTTTTGCATAGCCATACCTAAGCTTCAAAGCCTTTTCTTAGTGGCCTTTTGTTCATTTTTGGTTGAAACGTTCGATACCTTTTTACCTGCAAACCATCATCGTTGTTCCCGACATCTACAAAAAGCAATTAGCTACCTGCTGCCACCTACTGATATGGAAAAGTAATATGGTTAATCTGCCGAGTTCCAGACAGCACAGACACTCAACAACGATCATATTATTTGCGAATTATAATTACTGGTTGGAAAAAAATATTTTTAACCCAATTAGGTGAAATTAGATAATCTCCCACGGTACACCAGACTGTATCTCACGGTACACTAGTGTGCCGCGGCATAGTGGTTGAAAAACACTGTGTAGTTGAGGAAAATTTGAAAACTACATAAATAACATTCTGTAATTTGGTTTTGATATTATTTGTTTTTCTTGATGGATTGAAAATGTAAACCAATGAGTTGACTGATGAACATTATTACATAATTTATTCAGAAAGTATAAATAATGACAAATAAAGATACAATACTGTTAACCGCAACATGTAAGGGTAAAAAAAACAACAACATTATGATTTTTACATTTTCAGAATGTGCTTGTTCTCTTTTTAAACAAAGAAAACAATCTGAAGTTGTCTTTATTTTTAAGTTATCTTGCCATGATTTTACCAGTCCGGCCCACTTGAGAGTAGATTTTCCTCCATGTGGCCCCCCGATCTAAAATGAGTTTGACAATCCTGCTCTAGACCAAATTCGGACCCTTTTTAGCTCGGAACGACTGCCAAACCACATTCTCTTTTCGTGTCCCCTCGTTCTCTCCCTCTCTGTCTACTGTCCATAAAATATGCCTCAGCGTTATCTCTCCCCCCACGCAGGAGAATAATGAAAGGCAGTGGCATGACAGATTGGACATAGATGAGACTGCCGCTGTGACTATATGCACGACTCGCCTCAGCCGCAGCTTTGCATCTGAAATGGGAAAAGGGTAAGATGGAGGGTGTGTGGGTGGCGGCAGATGGGGGGCAGGGAATGTTGGGTGCTGGGGGTGACAGAAAACATGGGGGGCAGTGGGTGCAGTGGTTTGGCAGAGGAAGGGCGGAGGCAGTGGGGATGCGGGTTCAGTCTGGTTGATGAGTTTGACATAAAAGGGGAGGCACATCCTTTGTATGCATGTGAACGACTCCTTCATAGTCAGGCAGCGTAATACAAAAGTGACCCTTGGACTGAATCTAAAATTACATTACATGCAGCGCTTTTATCCCCAATATGGTGGTGACAATGCGACGCCGGGACGCATCAAATCACTGTGGATGACCATCAAATTGACTTAGATTAGGCAGATTACAGCTGGCGATTTACGGCGTGAGAGCTGGACAGTCTGCCAAAATAGCTGCTGCAGAGCGGCGGCACGGTGCCAGCAGGCAACATGTGGGCACCTGTTACTCCTAGAGCCGGACATCGTGCTTAGCAAAGGTGCCAGCAAGTGCTGCAGAAGGAGGTTAACATGGGCAAAAACAGGGGTGGTTAAAAGAAGGGGATGGTAACCTGTCGCCGCTTGTTACATGGCTGCACTGCTGCTGTACACAACCCTCCTGCTGTAAATAATCTAGGGTCATGATGAATTGGTGATTATGCATAAAATAATCTAATTGAATGACTAAATGAATTGTACTATGATACAACAAGCATAGATCTCTGGCAAGGCTGAACAATTTGAAATAGCACCGAAATGTACACATTTGTGGAATCACCTGATACATTTGGACTTGAATTTTATTTCTGTCTTTATGATTAATTATTACTCATGAAAGAGTGAATGTTGTCTGTCTATGTGATGAGAGGTAGAAAATGGATATGGATGGATGGATTGATGGAAAAATAAATGTCATGTCAATGCTCAGAAGGACAAACGAAAAATAAAACCTTAATCTAGTAGTGTGAACACCATAATGTATTTCTCAGTAAGATCCAAATACCAACAAGTGCAAAAAATAGAATAGTGTGTCCTGTGAGTGGGCGTGTTGCTTGTGATCTACTAACACAGTGGTTCTCAACCTTTTTTCAGTGATGTACCCCCTGTGAACACTTTTTAAATTCAAGTACCCCCTAATCAGAGCAAAGCATATTTGGTTGAAGAAAAGAGATTAAGAAGTAAAATACAGCACAATGTCATCAGTTTCTGATTTATTAAATTGTATAACGGTGCAAAATATTGCTCATTTGTAGTGGTCTTTCTTGAACTATTTGGAAAAAATATATATAAAATAACTAAAAACTTGTTGAAAAATAAACAAGTGATTCAATTATAAATAAAGATTTCTACACATAGAAGTAATCATAAACTTAAAGTGCCCTCTTTGGGGATTGTAATAGAGATCCATCTGGATTCCATTTTTCCATCCATTTTCTACCGCTTATTCCCTTTCGGGATCGCGGGGGGCGCTTGCGCCAATCTCAGCTACAATCGGGGGGAAGGCGGGGTACACCCTGGACAAGTCACCATCTCATCGCAGGGCCAACACAGATAGACAGACAACATTCACACTCACATTCACACACTAGGGCCAATTTAGTGTTGCCAATCAACCTATCCCCAGGTGCATGTCTTTGGAAGTGGGAAGAAGCCGGAGTACCCGGAGGGAACCCACACATTCACGGGGGGAACATGCAAACTCCACACAGAAAGATCCCGAGCCTGGATTTGAACCCAGGACTGCAAGACCTTCGTATTGTGAGGCAGACGCACTAACCCCTCTGCCAGCGTGAAGCCTTTGGGGATTGTAATAGAGATCCATCTGGATTCATGAACTTAATTCTAAACATTTCTTCACAAAAAAATAAATCTTTAACATCAATATTTATGGAACATGTCACAAAAAAATCTAGCTGTCAACACTGAATATTGCATTGTTGTATTTCTTTTCACAGTTTATGAGCTAACATTCATATTTTGTTGAGGTATTATTCAATAAATATATTTATACAGGATTTTTGAATTGTTGCTATTTTTAGAATTAAAAAAAAAAATCTCACGTACCCCTTGGCATACCTTCAAGTACCCCCAGGGGTATGCGTACCCCCATTTGAGAACCACTGCTCTAACACTGTGTGTGCTATTGAAAAGTGGAGCAGATCGCTTTATTTAAAATGAGGATTTTGTGTGCTTATGGGGCTTTTACCATGGACACACTTGATCATTTTATCTGCCCATTAATGTTATCATTTTCCTACCTGTGTGTAGTGTGTTGAACTAGGAGCACACATGTATAATCTGTAACATTTTACCAATCCCAATCTACAGGGGCGGCGTGGCGTAGTGGGTAGAGCGGCCGTGCCAGAAACCTGAGGGTTGCAGGTTCGCTCCCCACCTCTTGGCATCCAAATCGCTGCCGTTGTGTCCTTGATCAGGACACTTCACCCTTGCCCCCGGTGCTGCTCACATAAATGATGAATGATAGGTGGTGTTCGGCGGGGCCGTAGGCGCAAACTGGCAGCCACGCTTCCGTCAGTCTACCCCAAGGCAGCTGTGGCTACAGATGTAGCTTACCACCACCAGGTGTGAATGAATGATGGGTTCCCACTTCTCTGTGAAGCGCTTTAAGTGTCTAGAAAAGTGCGATATAAATCTAATCCAATTATTATTATTACAGGAACATATGCAAAATGACAGTTAAATCTGCGCGCGAGGCTGTGGATCGCATCACCAGTGCATTTGTGCGTTTGGAATGAGCGCAAAAAAAAATGCACAATGAAACACGTCTTTTCATGTTGGAGATATTTTATAGTAAAAGGCGGATTACCTCCAAATTCTTCAGGACAACCTAAAGTCATCAACCCAGAGGTTGGGTCTTGGGTGCAGTTGGGTGTTTCAACAGGACAATGACCCCAAACACACGTCCAAAGTGATAAAGGAATGGCTAAATCAGGCTAGAATTAAGGTTTTACAATGGCCTTGCCAATGTCCTGACTTAAACGTGTGGACAATGCTGAAGAAACAAGTCCAAAAAATTTAGCTGAACTGCACCAATTTTTTCAAGAGGAGTGGCCAAAAATTCCACCAGAAGCTTGTGGATGGCTACCAAAAGCGCCTTATTTCAGTGAAACTTGCCAAGGGACATGTAACCAGATATTAACATTGCTGTATGTATACATTTGACCCAGCAGATTTGGTCACATTTTCAGTCGACCCATAAAACATTCATAAAAGAACCAAACTTCATGAATGTTGTTTTTGACTAACAATTATGTGCGCAAATCACTCAATCACAAAAAAAAAAATAAAAGTTGTAGAAATTATTGGAAACTCAAGACAGCCATGACATTATATTCTTTACAAGTGTATGTAAACTTTTGACCACCGCTGTATCTATGTATATATATATATATATATATATATATATATATATATATATATATATATATATATATATATACTGTTGGATTTGGTTGTCCTTGTATTTCCTAGTCAGATTTTAGAACAGCTAAAGTGTGAGTCTTTTACATGGACCTTGAATTTGGAATGTTGGAATGAAAACATAACTATCTGTTATCTCAACTGTCCAAAGTAGGGAGGAGAAGAAGAGGGAGGGAGTGAGTGAGGAGGGAGAAACTGCCATTTTAGGATTAGATCAATTTGGACCGAGCTTTGAAATGT
>NC_084619.1:40593230-40640730 GCF_033978795.1 Nerophis ophidion
TGGATGCCCCAGTTTATTTCAGCAAAACAATGCGAAGCCACGTTTTAGAACAGCGTGGCTATTCATATTGAAAGAGTGCGGGTACTTTCCTGGCCCGTCTGCAGTCCAGACATGTCTCCCATTGAAAATGTGTGGCGCATCATGAAGCACAAAATACGGCAGCGCAGATCCCGGACTGTTGAACGACTGAAGCTCTACATAAAACAATGATGGGAAAGAATTCCACTTTCTAAGCTTCAACAATTAGTTTCCTCAGTTCCCAAACGTTTATTGAGTGTTGTTATAAGAATAGGTGATGTAACAGAGTGGTGAACATGCCCTTTCCCAACTACTTTGGCACGTGTTGCAGCCATGAATTTCTAAGTTAATTAATATTTGCAAAAAAAAAATTAAGTTTATGAGTTTGAACATGAAATATCTTGTGTTTGTAGTGCATTCAATTGAATATGGGTTGAAAAGGATTTGCAAACCATTGTATTCCGTTTATATTTATATCCATCACAATTTCCCAATTCATATGGAAACAGGGTTTGTAATAGACTGCTTGGCCCGCAAGGTGGCCCTGCTTAAGAAGACAAATGTACAGACCTGATTGGAGTTCGTCAAACTTCAAACACTGAAATAACTCAAACAAGGCTTGGGAGGATATGATGAGGTATGTTATAGAATTGCAATACGGGGAAAAAAATTCACGTCATAATAAATGTGTGTCCAAATATAAATAAAATCACTACTTTTGTCATGCCTAAATATTGCTAATAAGTCAGATGTGAAAACATCAGAAGGTTGTTTTTTTATTTAAAAATGTGTATTCTGTCGGGGTTTGAACATGACAGATATCGTGAAAAGCATGTGTTCGTGTGCATATATTTGAAGCAAACGCTTTCAAGTTTTCAAAAATAATAAAAAACAACATTGTTACAGGCCTGGCATTAGAGAGATATTTTTTGAGGCTTGGATGAACTTTGACCAGTGGGGCTAGGATAAAAGCAAAAATATTACAATATTTTGAAAATTTAAAGATAGACTGAATGCACACTTCTATTAAATGGACTAGTAGGACACATTTGTCAGGCGCAATTTAAGAAGTCTCTGTGCATCAGTTGTGGTCAGCTTCGTTGCTTCACGATTGGTTCATGCGTGTGTAAAGGCTGCGTCACTTTCTGTCAACTTATTTTACGGGAGTTACATTCGTACACGCCGTACTTTCATCATGGTTTTAAAAAAAATTATCCTCGTAATATAAAACATTACACACAAAACAAACGTTATTTAGAAACACAGTATTTCTAACAAACGATATGCTCATTAGTCGTCAATGACAATAAAATTGGCCTGTTTCCATTACTATATTCACATTGAATACAGGACATCAAGTCACTAAGCTGCCAATTACAAAGGGGGGTTGTACGGTATACCGGTATTAGTATAGCACAGCAAAACTAATGAATCATTTTTGGTACTATACCTCCTCCGAAAAGTACCGGTCCACAGATAGATAGAACATGTTAAAAGAGAAAGTAAGAAGATATTAACAGTGCGGAGAAACGGATCCGACGGGCCGACAGCGGGGTAGGGCAAACCGTGGTCCTACTCAAGATGGCGGCCAGGAGGCGGAGTATGCAGTGGAACGGAGAGGCGGGGCGCGCCTAGAGCGACGCTGCAGCGATCAGAACCAGGTGCGTAACACACACACCTGCTCTCAATCTGTGTATCTCCTCCTGCTGTATAAAAGGGGAGAAGGAGGAGCAATCGGGGCAGAAGGAGTAGGAGAGAGTCGGAGTACAGACAGCCAGACGAACGACCAGACGAACGATGAGCCCCCGAGGAAGACGGAGTCACCGGCGACCAAAAGGCCAGCCGAGACGAGCAGCAGAGAAGGAAGCGCTGGAAATTGGCGCGACCGACTGGGACACACAATAGTTTATTGAAATAATAAACGAGAGTCAAACCTGCTCAGTGATGTCCTCCAACAATGGTCCATGCAACCCGCATGATGGCGGTGAGGAGCCGTTCACAAACAGTAAATGAACAAGTAGATTACTAATTAATTATCTACCACTCTACCTTAAGAATTTCAACAAAATAATAGAATGGAAAACGACACAATTTGTGACTGCATACGTCAGCAGACTAATTAGCAGTCTTTGTTTGCTTACTTACTACTAGAAGATAAGTTGTGTAGTATGTTCACTATTTTATTTGAGGAAAAAATTTTTAATAATAAACATATGTTTAAATGGACCCTAAATTTTTTTGCTAAAATAAAGCCAATAATGCAATTTTTTTTGGTCCTCGTTATTGAGAAAAATATCGAATTGTACCGAAAAATATCAAAATAATTTTAGTACCGTTACTGGTACCAAAATATCGGTATGGGGACAACACTATTGCAAAGTCTTCTTTGCAATCGGCAATAGATATAGATTTAAGTAAAGGGCCTCATTTAAAAATGTTGTTTTAATAAAGAATAACTCACATTACGTGCAACGACAGTAGAGTAAAAGTGGTGGACATAAAACCCCTGATTTTTTAAAACCACCCTATTCAGTTCAGTTCGTCCCTTTAAAAAAATTGTCTCGTATTTTTATTGCAGGAAAAATGTGTTTAATCGCCCAACCCTAGTCGGATGAGATCAGAATTGATCTCTTTGTTATCAAATCGACTCATCATGTTTGGAGGCAAAGAAATGTTGATTACAACTGACAACACCACCAATCATTAATTTCAAACAACAAAGCAGGTGAAAACATTCTGTTTCATGGCTGCAAGAACCACAGAAAAGTTCTGACTCTGTGTTTGCCAACAAAGGTTTCTAAATTGACAATTAAGAATCTTTGAACTCTTCACCAAATGCAATGTTTTGCATTGGGATACAAAACATATTTTCCTCAATTAAATACCAATTTATTTATAACCTATATTCCACGTCTATTCAAATTTATTTTTCCATTCTATCTCTATTGGTACTACCATTTAGGTATGAATGTTTTATTTTGTAAGGTGTACTTTAAAAAGTAATTATCTGATGCTTATCCCAGTAATATATTCATACACAATACAAACACATAACGTTATCTAAACACTTATTAGAAAGAAGAGTTTGTGTGTGCAAGAGAGAGAGAGAAAAGTAGCGAGATAGAGAAATAAGCAATGAACGTGTCTGTTTCCACCTAGCCATTTGTGTGATTTGTACACACGCTTAAAGGAGTGTTCTGTGTTCAAGTGTGTGCAGGGGATACACTGCAGCAGGCTTGGGCAATTATTTTGACTCGGGGGCCACATTTAGAGAAAAAAATGTGTCTAGGGGCTGGTATATCTGATTTTTAGGAACAGTAATACAAAACCTCACAATAATGCCTGATTGAAAGCTAGATTCTCTGAACCTTTTGATGATATTATGGACCGTAGATGTTGTAACCCATACATTTCTTGCAATTGCACTTTGAGAAACATTGTTCCCAAACTGTTTGACTATTTGCTCACGCAGTTGTGGACAAAGGGGTGTACCTCGCCCCATCCTTTCTTGTGAAAGACTGAGTATCTTTTGGGAAGCTGTTTTTATACCCAATCATGGCACCCACTCATCCCAATTAGCCTGCACACCTGTGGGATGTTCCAAATAAGTGTTTGATGAGCATTACTAAACTTTATCAGTATTTATTGCCACCTTTCCCAACTTCTTTGTCACGTGTTGCTGGCATCAAATTCTAAAGTTAATGGTTATTTGCAAAAAAAAAAAATGTTTATCCGTCTGAAAATCAAATAACTTGTCTTTGTAGCATATTCAACTGAATATGGGTTGAAAAGGATTTGCAAATCATTGTATTCTGTTTATATTTACATCTAACACAATTTCCCAACTTATATGGAAACGGGATTTGTATGTTGAAGAGTTGAAGACTTACGGTCATTAGATAATATCACTGCACATCATAATGGCAGCTACACTTTCCATCTTAAAGATCTAATAAAATAATTTGGAAATGTCCGAGGGACCAGATTGAAACGCTAAACGGCCCGCATGTAGCTCCCGGGCCTTAATCTGTCCAGGTCTGCACTGCAGTAATGTTGCATGAATGGTAAAAAAATAACACACACAAAGTTGGAGATTTTCCTCTCAATCACTATGTGTGTGATCAATCGATTTGTTTGTGTTCATGTGAAATATTAGTTTGCACACAAAAAACAGGTGCCTCAACACGACTACACTTTTGTAATCATAATCACATCACAATAATAATATTGGTCACTAATCAACACGTAAACACAACATCGGGAAATAAAACTAACTGTCATGTCCTTGGGTCAAGACACTTGAATTTTCATAAGAATTCCAAGTTAGTTGAAATGCCATTAATTCTCCAAGAGGGACAAGCGGTAGACAAATGGATGGATGAATAGTTCATAATTGGTCATAAATATTTGCTAAAACATATGTTAAAAACCTAAGGTTAAAGTGTAAACGAAGTGAGACATCTTCTTCAGAAAGGATTGCTGTTTTTCTGAGTGAATCCTCCTCTCGTGCATAGACAATTTTTGGCGTCTTTGTTTTTCTTTTTTTTCTTTTAGCAAAGCAAGCTCGCCTGCCCGAGGCTTGAAACAAGGCTTGAAAGTCACCCATGAACGTTCTGTGTCACTCTAAATGTTTGATCCTTGGGAAATGCTCATATTTGTAAGTACCCCAAAGCACCTGTTTTGGGCCGCCAATCTTTCTGTTATATACATTTTTTTATCGAAGTAAAATTTTCTCACATCAACTTATATATATATATCAATATGATATTAATACATATGCATATATTACTACATATACAAATACAAATGTGATATACAAATAAATAAATAATTTGTACAAACAAAAGCGTATTTGTAAATACATTTTTGAGATTTTCAAATTATTAATTAGAAATATAAAAATTTGTCATACAATAAAAAAAGAATTAGTTCAAATAAACATGTATTCGTAAATATATGTTTGAGATTTGAATATAAATATGTTTGATTTTGTATTTGTATTAAATTTGCATGTGGATCGCTTTTTTGCAATCCACAAGCACAGGGGTAGGGAACCTATGGCTCTAGAGCCAGATGTGGCTCTTTTGATGACTGCATCTGGCTCTCAGATAAACCTTAGCTGATATTGCTCAACACAATAAGTAATGAATAATTCCGCTGGTAAACACAGTGTTAAAAATTATGTTTAAATTATAAAACATTGTCTTGCATTTTAATCCAACAATCCGTTCTCCATGGCACCTGTCCAAGATGTTGCATTAATGGTAAGAAGTATTACTGTATTTCCTTGAACTGCCGCCGGGTATATAGTATGCGCCTGCCTAGAATTACTGCCAGGTCAAACTCGTCACGTCACGAGTGACACTTCACCTGTCATCATTTTGAAAACGGAGGAGGCTGATTTCAATAATTTGAAATTACATAAAAGGAAGAAGATGAAGAGCTATTCAGTAGGATTTAAGGTCCAAGCTATTGAATATGCTAAAAATAACAGTAAGCAGCTATGTTTTATTAATGTACTGTAGCTGCGTGTGTCAAATATGAGTCATTAAACGACTCCCGCCTCCTGGTGCTAGAGGGCGCTAGTGATCCTACTTACGACTACTCGGCTGCAGAAGAAGTGACAACAAGCAGCAAGAGTGAGCAATGTGTGTTTATTTTTTCCTCTCGCTTACACATGGAGGATTACATATCTAAAATAAAACAGTTTTCTGAACTGGACTTTTATCAAAGCAGGAGGTAATAAAGGAAGATCTCCATCGAGACAGAGAGACTTTTAAAACTGAAGAAAGATAAGGAAGACGTCTATAAACAAGTTATTGATGCTTTTGATCAGAAGGAGCTGCACATGGACTTGATTTATAAATAAAGTTAAGACCATAATAAAGTTGTTTTTTTATTAAATATGCTTTTCATTATAGTATCCTTACATCACACTCAAATTTATAAGCGCAGGCCTATATTTACCGCATGCCTTTGGTAAGCGCCAGAGTGAGAACAGGTTTTAAAATAATTAGCGCATGCTTGCCTTTACCGCATGCCTTTGGTAAACGGCGGAGTGAGAACAGGTTTGAAATTAATTAGCGCCCCGGCGGCAATTCTTGGAAATACGGTATATTTATTATTGGTTAACTTTAGAATAACAATGTCATTAAAAAAAATAAGAAACTTATCAAACTCAAAAAAATGTTGGTCTTACTTAAAAATGCACGCATTTAGTTGAATTCAGTGTTAAAAAATATTATATGGCTTTCACAAAAATACATTTTGAAATATTTGGCTTTCATGGCTCTCTCAGCCAAAAATGTTCCCGACCCCTGCACTAGCATATGTATATTCAAATCTAAAAAAAATATATTTATAAATACACGTTTTTTTATACAATTATTGATTTATCTATATTTCACATTTTTATATTTATAATTTCAAAAATATATTTACAAATACGCATTTATTCATACACATGATCTATTTATTTGTATATCACATTTGCATTTGCATATTTATTGATATATGCATATGCATTAATATCATATAGATAAATATACGTTGATGTGAGACAATTTTACTTCCATATTTTTATGATTTCGTACTTGATAGGTTGCATTGCAATGTTAAGTGGATATGGTTATCTTGTGTTCACCATGTAAAATGAATCATTAGCCATTTTATCTTCTGTATGTTACAGTTACCATTCTCACATACTGAAAGCTTCAAGAAAAGCAAGCCTTGTGTCTAGCAGCACACAAAAATGCCTCAAAGCGAGAAAGTTCACTCTCCAAACACCCACTTGTTTCTCTCCATTATGAGTCTTTGAAATGTCTTCAAATGGTAAATAGTTGTTATGATTTTAGTTTTAACCTTTCTTCATATGTGGAGTGTTTAACTGTTAGCGATGTTCAAATGATAACACTTTATATGTGGAACGAAAAAATCTCTTAGCAATATTTCCTATGAGAAAATATGTTTTTGAATGAGAAGATAATGAGAAGCTCCAGCTCAACTGTGACCATATTGAGGACAATTGGTGAAGAAAAGAAATGGCTGGATGGAAGTACTAAAAAATCACATTCTGAAAACAACAATGCAACTTTCAAATACAAAGTCAATATTTATTAAATTCAAGATGGAAGCGCATAAACACCTAAAAGCTACATTTCTCTAACACGTCTAATCTAAAATACAAAGGTCTGCTTTATTCACAGCACAAATGAAGGATAGTGGTTATTATAACAACACTAAACATAAGCTGGGAAAAATAAGCTTTACCTGTGCTGATTGTTTCCATCGCCTACTGAAGTTGTAATAGCTTAGCAGTTCACTTTTGATGTTGAATCACCTGATAACAGTTGGAGGAGCTTATTTTCATTTGTTTGATCCCGCTGTGCGTTTTTAAACAAAGAAACAGGGATTCCGTCGGCTGAAGCGGAGGTTGCCAGAGAAATGTGTTGTATGACTAGGGGTGGGCAAATACGGTATCATCTGATACCAAGTGAATACAGCCCTGGTATCGATCATTTTGACTTGACATGTCATGATCATGGCAGCGCGGTGGAGCAGGGGTAAGTGTATGTGCCTCACATTACGGAGACCTGGGTTTGAACCCGAAAGGGGACAAGCGGTAGGAAAATGGATGGATGGATGTCATGATCATTGAATAACTTTGTGAATTTGCATTTAATGGATTAGAACTATAGGAACACAGAAAAACTGTTATGCAAAAATGTTGTTTTTTTGTAATTTTTACTAACTATAACATCCTAACTGTCTAGGCGTGGACTCAAACCTGTTTTTCCTCAGCAACCTCCGCTGACAGCATGCTCGGACACGCCCCTGCTTGCACTGAGAGCAACACGCCCACACAGCGACACGCCTGCAGACAATCGTCAATCTGCCAACCTGACTCTGATGAGGGCAAGCTGCTTAAATGGTGTACCGTAAGCGACAAGCTTTATACTCTATCCTTGTTTTCTCTCTGTGACTTGATTTGTCCGCTGTCTTCTCCCGTGTTCCCGCAGTGTTTTCCATCCGTTGCCCTGGATTTCGACTGCCTCCCTCGTTCCTCGACTCCTCGCTCGCCACCTGCCTCCCCCATTGAGTCACTTCGTTTCTTTTTCTCTCATCAACCCTTGGTAACACACACTTCAGCTAACTACACACATAGCCTTACACACACACACTCTTGTGTTTTGACACACTCCATTTCCTTAGGTTAGCTTATTTGTTATATTGTTTATATATATATATATATATATATATATATATATATATATATATATATATATATATATATATATATATATATATATATATATATATATATATATATATAATAAATTATTGTTCAATGCAACCCTGGTGTCTGTTGCCGTCATCTCCCCGTAGTCAAACATAACAATAACAGTGTGTATGAATAACAAAAAATACCCTTTTTAATTTATTAATATATAACATTTGTTGTTGTTTGAGGAAAAAGTCACAATTGCAAAATAACCCAAATAAATCAACCGTGTTACAGATATATAAATATTAAAATGTGAACAAAACAGGCTGCACGGTGTCTTATCGGCATGTCACACAGTCAGGTGATCTTGGTTTAAATCTCTTTACGACATATCTGTGTAGAATTTGCATGTTTTCGCCATACATGCGTGTTTTTTCTCCGATAATCCTGGCTTTCTCCCACATTTGAAAATTATGCATGTTTGGTTCATTGAAGACTGTAAATTGTCAATAGGTATGAATATGGGTGTGAATGATTGTTTGTACATATGTGCCCTGCCATTGGCTGGTATACCCTGTCTCTTGCCCAAAGTCAGCTGGGATAGACTCCAGCTAACCCGCGACCCTGAGTTAGGATAAAAAAAACAATCAAAGAAACTACCATTAACGCAGATAGTTAAAAAAACAAAAACTGTCACTTATGGTAGAGCAGGGAAAGGAGGAGCAAAGAGTGTCTGAGTGAGCAGAGAGAGAGAGAGATGCCCTGTCTCATGACAAAGCAGCCGGCAGGATGAACAAATGCACACACACACACACACGCACACACACACACAAACACACACACGCTCACAGACTAAGAGAGACGCTGCCGCGCAAAATAAACTATGTGAGGGGACTAGAGTAATTTGTTGAACGTATAGAAGAAAATCTGCAACAAAAGTATCGATCTTATCACACAAGGATGGATCCTATACAAATACCCACCTTGGTATCCATACTATCTATATTTGGATCGATTCACCGAGCCCAGGGGTCGGCAACCCAAAATGTTCAAAAAGCCATATTGGTGAAAAAATACAAAAAAAGATATCTGTCAGGAGCCGCAAAAAATGTAGTTCCATTTATAAGTCTTATTATGAAAGCAACACATGATGTAAGTGTTTATATTAGCTATATTACACTGCCAGCTCTTATATGTAAGGCATGTGGTGTATTTGGTTTTGATGTTGTACATTTTTGAGAATATCTGCTTACACAGGAATTAGTTTTGTTTGTAACCTGCCACATGTGCTGAAAGAAAGGTGTGTCGCAGGCTGACGCGCATTTTCGTGGACAGAAATGTTTAAACTTAATATTTATTCTGCACATTTTTACAGCATTGGAAAACAATCTTTCTGTGGCAGCATCGCAGAAAGTTATACGTGTAAAGCAGGGGTGCCCACACTTTTTCAGTAGGCGTGCTATTTATCAAACGGCCGAGTTGGGGTGATCTATCTCATATGGACACACACACACACGCACAAACACACACACACACACACACACACACACACACACACACACTACATTGCCAAAAGTATTTGGCCACCTACCTTGACTCACATATGAACGTGAAGTGCCATCCCATTCCTAGCCCATAAGGTTCGATATGATGTTGGTCCACCTTTTGCAGCTACTACAGCTTTAACTTTTCTGGGAAGGCTGTCTAAAAGGTTGCGGAGTGAATTTTCCACCATACTTCCAAAACTGCATTGGTGATTTCACATACTGATGTTTTTTGAGAAGGCCTGGCTCTCAGTCTTCGTTCTAATTCATCCCAAAGGTGATCTATTGGGTTCAGGTCAGGACTCTGTGCAGACCAGTCAAGTTCCTCCACACCAGACTCTGTCATCAATGTCTTTATAGACCTTGCTTTGTGAACTGGTGCACGGTCATGTTGGAAGAGGAAGGGGCCCGCTGCAAACTGTTCCCACAAGGTTGGGAGCATGAAATTGTCCAAAATGTTTTAGTATACTGGAGCATTTAAAGTTCCTTTCACTGGAACTAAAGGGCCAAGCCCAACTCCAGAGTAACAACCTCACACCATAATTCCTCCTCCAACAAATTTCACACTCGACACAATCCATCCATCCATCCATTTTCTACCGCTTATTCCCTATCGGGGTCACAATGCAGTCCAAAATGTACCGTTCTTCTGGTTACCCCTAAACCCAGACTCTTCCATCAGAAATTTTACAACTGGATTTGTTGCACAGGTGGCATCCTATGACAGTTCTACGCCGGAAATCACTGAGCTCCTGAGAGCGGCCCATTCTTTCACAAATGTTTGTAGAAACAGTCTCCATGCCTAAGTGCTTGATTTTATACACCTGTAGCCGGGCCAAGTGATGTATTTATTTATTTTCAGTTATTGATTAGGACACTGGATTCTGATCATGTGGATGGGTGGCCAAATACTTTTGGCAGTATAGTGTATATATGTAAGTGTATTAACTTGTTCTGATGACTTGCATCGCTTGTAATCAGACAGGATTCAGAGTAGTTGCTGATAAGCTCCACAACAGGGGTCACCAACGCGGTGCCCGCGGGCACCAGGTAGCCCGTAAGGACCAGATGAGTAGCCCTCTGGCCTGTTCTAAAAATAGCTCAAATAGCAGCACTTACCAGTGAGCTGCCTCTATTCTTTTAATTTTATTCATTTATTAGCAAGCTGGTCTCGCTTTGCTGGACATTTTTAAGTCTAAGAGAGACAAAACTCAAATAGAATTTGAAAATCCAAGAAAATATTTTAACTACTTGTTCTTTACTTGTGTAAATAAATTCATTTATTTTTTACTTAGCTTCTTATAACTTTCAGAAAGACAATTTTAGAGAAAAAATGCAACCTTAAAAATGATTTTAGGATTTGTAAACACATATACCTTTTTACCTTTTAAATTCCTTCCTCTTCTTTCCTGACAATTTAAATCAATGTTCAAGTAAATTTATATTTTTTACTGTAAAGAATAATATATACATTTTAATTAAATTCTTCATTTTAGCTTCTGTTTTTTCGACAAAGAATATTTGTGAAAAATTTCTTCAAACTTATGATTAAAATAAATAAAAAATATTCTGGCAAATCTAGAAAATCTGTAGAATCAAATTTAAATCTTATTTCAAAGTATTTTGAATTTCTTTTAAAATGTTTGTTTTGGAAAATCTAGAAGAAATAATGATTTGTCTTTTTTAGAAATATAGCTTGGTCCAATTTGTTATATATTATAACAAAGTGCAGATTAGATTTTAACCTATTTTAAACATGTCATCAAAATTCAAAAATTAATCTTAATCAGGAAAAATTACTCATGATGTTCCATAAAAAGATTCAAATTAGCTAGTTTTTCTCTTCATTTTTTTCAGTTGAATTTTGAATTTTAAAGAGTCGAAATTGAAGATAAACTATGTTTCAAAATTAAATTTTTATTTTTTTCGTGTTTTCTCCTCTCTTAAACCGTTCAATTAAGTGTTTTTTTAATCATTTATTCTCTACAAAAATCATTCCGTAAAAGGAAAAAAAATGTACGACGGAATGACAGACAGAAATAGCGATTTTTTATATATATATAGATTTATTTATTAAAGGTAAATTGAGCAAATTGGCTATTTCTGGCAATTTATTTAAGTGTGTATCAAACTGGTAGCCCTTCGCACTAATCAGTACCCAAGAAGTAGCTCTTGGTTTCAAAAAGGTTGGTGACCCCTGCTCCACAACTTGAAATTTTACATTGTGGAGGGGGAAAATAGTCCTCCCCTCTTTCCAACACACACACATTGTCACCAGCCCTGTGGTGCATTCACAGTTTCAAATCGGAAAGCTCCTTATGAATGAAATAAAAATGAAATCTACCTTATTAGTTGGTCTTTTTTACGTGCAACGGAAGCGACGGGGATGGGAGAAAGGCAGTGTCGACAACACTGTGGGTATGACCTAAATGTTTCAAACCACACATCTCTTGTCAATTGTGTTTTTTTTTTTTTTTAACTCAGAATGAACTAGCTAGAAAGAGTTTTTGCAAAGACAAAAAAACCTTTACAAATTAGTATAGTGGCCAACAGCAGTACTGTGCTGACTAAAACAATGGACATGCTTACGGGCATAACATTTTTATTTGGTCCATGGTTGGTCAATCAAAAACTTCGTACGGTGCGGGTTTAAATCGAGGTGCCACTGTGGTTGTACTTTGTTACTGATTACAAATCCGGTTTGAACTACATACGTCAATCAATTATAGACTCAGAAAAAGTTTCAATTTAGTTTAGAGTTCCAACAATCACCAATGCTCTGTGAAAAGCAGCAGAGGGGTAGTGGTTGTCCTTTAATAGAGACAGGAAAAGGATGCACTGGAGTTTAGGGAGTGATACATGTGACTTGTGGCACCAAGCAGGAGTAGTAGTGCTGAGGCTAACATACAAATGAATCTGACACGACCCAGAGTGAAGCAGGTAAACAGGCCCAACCTGCTTTGCCTGGGGTGACCATCTGGCCCTGTCTCATGGTGAACCAGCCTGCAGGATGAGCAAATGCACAGACACACACTCACAAACACACACACGCACTCGCGCACACACACACACACACACGTACACTCTAGTACTCACGGGCTAGTGGTGTCCCTCTCTTAGCCCGCCTGTTTTTGTTTTTACCTCTCAAAAGCTGACATATTTTGGCTGCTAGCAACAGGAGACATCAGGTCGGGGAACAGGCAAAAAAAAAAAGTACATACACGTGGGATGCACATTCGCAACCATGTTTTTGTAAGACACGAAAACCATATGGCAATTCTGCAATGTGTTGTAGTCCTTAAGTGAAACTGTCGTGACCCGGGGCAAAAGGAAAGCAAATTATTGATGCACCCCAACAGACACCTGCTGTGGAAACATAACTTTTTCTAGTGCGTACAGAGAGGCACTTTGTCAACCAACTTTACTATCAGGCACAGTTTTTATACGCAACAAATTTCAATCAATCAGAGTTTACAGGGGCAGTATAGCTCGGTTGGTAGAGTGGCCGTGCCAGCAACTTGAGGGTTGCAGGTTCGATCCCTGCTTCCGCCATCCTAATCACTGCCGTTGTATCCTTGGGCAAGACACTTTACCCACCTGCTCCCAGTGCCACCCACACTGGTATAAATTGGATTTCACTATGTAAAGCTCTTTGAGTCACTAGAGAAAAAGCGCTACATAAATATAATTCACTTCACTTCATTTCACATATATAACCCTCAATCACTAATGTCTCAAAGGGCTGCACAGGCCACAAAGACATCCTTGGCTCAGATCCCACATCAGGGCAAGAAAAAAACTCAACCCAATGGGATGACAATGAGAAACCTTGGAGGACTCATTCAGTAAGTAAAAAGAAAGGCCTGTGGTTAGAATGAGAACAAAACAAGTACATTGCTCTATATGACTGGCCTGTGCCAGACTGTCATGACACGTGATAAAATGCTCATAAAAAGTAAAAGGGCAAAGATTCATGGTTGGCATGGGGAGAGACGAAAAAATAATGAATACAAGTTATCTTCTTCTTTACTGACAATTATTTATTTTACATAATTAAAGGCAATTACGTTTATATTTAGCGGAGCCCAGACTCCGCATTTTTTCAGAGGGGGCCCCTGCTAAATATTGATTCCCGCCATGGGAGCCACATCACATCTGATTACTACATCTAAAACAAACACTTTAAATTGATGGTAGAGATATGTGTTTGAAATTATTTTAGCCTTTATCATGTTCAGAAAATGAAGGATGTTAATTGTACTACTCAGTGGCCTAGTGGTTGGAGTGTCCGCCCTGAGATCGGTAGGTCGTGAGTTAGAACCCCGGCCGAATCATATCACAGACTATATAATGGGACCCATAACTCCCTGCTGGGCACTCAGCATTAAGGGTTAGAATTGGGGGTTAAATCACCAAAAAGATTCCCAGGCGCTGCCACAGCTGCTGCTCACTGCTCTCCTCACCTCCCAGGGAGTGAGGGTGATGGGTCAAATGCAGAGGATAATCTCACCACACTGACCGAGTGTGTGTGTGACAATCATTGGTACTTTAACTTTTAAAGGACTCTTGTAGATCTAATGTTTAATGTATTTCTTTTTTTAGATCTACACAATAATAAAACAATGTTAACTGGTCTTTGTTTATGCACATAATAAATATTAATCAAGTGTTTGGATCTATTCATTAAAAAATGTATTCTTTGTGGCCAAAAATGGATTCAAAATAATATTGTGATATTGACACTTCTCATCTGGGCATGCATAGTTAGAATAACCTTGGGAGATGCACAGTTGAGATGTGTCTATATCAACATTTTGTTTTGAATCACTAATATTTCGTTTGGGGTTGATTTCAGCTTTTTAAAGGGTAATCCAACACGTAAACGGTAAAGCATGTACATTATTATCAAATATGTAACTCTCTTGTGGGTATATAGTGTACTTCAAAACTTAAACAACACCGTATGTACTTTATTATCATATATGTAGCTCTCCTGAATGAGTACATCCAAACACTTGATTTATATTTATTATGTGCATGAACAAAAAGCAGTTATTGTATGTCATTATACTAAACAGGAAGGAGGTTTTAGCACATCAACATCGAATAGGTAACAGTCCTTTACAGTTCCATTATTACCATAGAAATGGCCAAAAGGCTTAAATCATTTCAAACACATAACCTTACAATAACCACAAATATAAGTGTTTGTCTTACATGTTCAGGGGCGTCGCCAGACATATTTCACTGGGGCACGTGCCCCACTGTAGATCTGCAGAGCCCCAGTAAAAATTTCACCAATAAAAAAAAAAACTCTTCAGAGTTTTAAGTCTACATAACATAGACAACAGTGCACATACTACTTAGTATGGTAATTGATTGCTACTGTATTCACTCCACCAATGAGCACATGGCTAATTAATATGGTAATTTATTCACGTGTGGATCGAGACTTCCGTTGAGAGAGAGAGAGAGGTGTGCCCCAGTACAGTATTAGGTCTATTGACGCCCCTGTACATGTTGTAACCTGTTGTTGACAGACAAAGCCCGAAATCGCCACGGCGGAAGTCCATTTTTGGCACAGTCCGGAATCAGTTTTTCGCCCAACACAGAGAGAAGCAAAAGTAGTTTTGACTTAAAGGCCTACTATAATGAGATTTTCTTATTTAAACGGGGACAGCAGGTCCATTTTATGTGTCATACTTGATCATTTCGCGATATTGCCATATTTTTGCGGAAAGGATTTAGTAGAGAACATCCACGATAAAGTTTGCAACTTTCGGTGCTAAGAGAAAAGCCCTGCCTTTACCGGAAGTCGCAGACGATGACGTCACTTGTTTGATGGCTCCTCACATATTCACATTGTTTTTAATGGGAGCCTTCAACAAAAAGTGCTATTCGGATTGAGAAAACGACAATTTCCCCATTAATTTGAGCAAGGATGAAAGATTTGTGTTTGAGGATATTGATAGCGACGGACTAGAAAAAAAAAAAAGTAAGAAAAAGTTTAAAAAAAACAAAACGCGATTGCATTGGGACAGATTACGATGTTTTTAGACACATTTACTAACTTAATTCTGAGAAATCCCTTAACACTTCTATTGTGTTGCTAGTGTTTTAGTGAGTTTAATGTTACCTGATAGTCGGAAGGGTGTCTCCACGGGTGTCCTGACGCGCAGTGTCTCAGGGGAGTCGACGGCAGCTATGGACGGCACAAGCTTGTGCCGGTGAGAACTGACTTTTTAACCACAATTTTCTCATCGAAACCTGCTGGTTGACATGTGGTCGGGATCCATGTTCTCTTGACCGCCCTCTGATCCATAGGAAAGTTTCACCTCCAGGAATTTTAAACAAGGAATCACCGTGTGTTTGTGTGGCTAAAGGCTAAAGCTTCCCAACTCCATCTTTCTACTGTGACTTCTCCAATATTAATTGAACAAATTGCAAAAGATTCAGCAACACAGATGTCCGAAAAACTGTATAATTATGCCGTTAAAGCAGACGACATTTAGCTGTGTGTGTGTGCAGCGCTCAAATTTCCTAAAAACCCGTGACGTCTTGTGTACACGTCATCATTACACGACGTTTCGAAGACGAAACTCCCGGGGAAATTTAAAATTGTAATTTAGTAAACTAAAAAGGCCGTATTGGCATGTGTTGCAATGTTAATATTTCATCATTGATATATAAACTATCAGACTGCGTGGTGGGTAGTAGTGGGTTTCAGTAGGCCTTTAAAGTTGTGTCAATATCACGATCGAAGACTAGCCTGCTGATGGCATCATAGCAGTAAAAATGAAATGTGTCGTCTTAACTTTCTCCCAGCTGTACACATATTACGATGTGGAACATGTTAAATCCACACATTTGACATCTGAATAGCTTTGTTCATAACCAACCCCACCCATCTTTCAATGAATGCCATTAAAGAGCTGTGATTGGATATATGCCGACCGTCTACCACCCATCAATAAAACAATATTAAATATAAGTAGATTTAATTTCGGTCAACATTTTCCTCTTATATTCATACTTTACTAACATGTCAGTTAACTGTGTTATCGTCTTTGTCAATGGGCCTTTGTTTTGATTATTTATCATCTTATATTTCCCTGTTACGATGTAAAAAATAAAAATACATTTAAATAAAATAAACTGTTTCCGGCCAAGGGCATGCTCAGCTTACTGTCCCATGACGCCGGGACTGGCTGAGCCTTACAAGTCCATTCCGGTGTCGTCATGGAGCTATTAATGAAGATCACCAAGATGGATGAATTGTAAGCAAAGTCATTCAATCATTTGGGATGTATGACCAAATGAGCTTCATCATCATGTCTGATCATATGTCCTTGAATTAATGTTTTTTTTTCTCTCAATTAATGAGGTTTGCCAAATGTCCACATTATAAAATCAGCAATTAATGTTTTATTAGCACAGACCATATATTTCTTTGTTCACAGAATATTATAATAATCCTTCCGCAGAACATGATAAAACACGCAAGTGGACTTTTGCACAAGTTGTATTTTATGTTATGATGCAGAGTTCTCATATTCATCTCTCTGTGGGAGTGGGGGGTGTTACCAAGTGTGACTGGTCATCTGTCTGCTTTCTTCTTGGACACACAAGAGGCTCGTTTGACCACTTTTTTTGAAAGTGATGACAAACTTGTGTAGATGGCAAATTCTATGGCCGAGATCAAATTTAGTAGAAAATCATTAAAGGGGAACAGCACATTTTTGGGAAATTTTGCCTATCGTTCACAATCTTTATGAAAGACAAGAAGACAAAAGTTGTTTGTTTTTTTTGCATTTCAATTTGTATTAATTGTCTCTTTTTAGTTAGCAATGTAACCAATGGGCATAATTCCCTTCTGTCTCCAAATTATTTTGAAAATGCACTCCAAAAGCGCCAACAATACTTCATTTTATTTCCGAAGCCTGTACAATACCCAAGCTGTAGCAATATTGTTATTGTAAGAGTGAAAACACTGAGGAACTGTTTATCTAAGTACCGTAGCACATTGCCTTGCGACGGCATGCAACAGCATGAGCCATAGGAATAGCTTTTGAGTTTGCAATGCACAACACACTGCGATAGAACACCAATATGTACTGACTGAAAAAGATGAACAATCATATTACAGCATCTGTAAAGTATTATTCCACATTTCATGTTTTTTTTGTTCACAGCTAGCTTGTCAGTGTATGAATTTGTACTAACAAGCATGATATGCTGAATGTATAATGATCAGTATTATAGAGACTTACTTGATGGACAGTTGTCTCTTTGGTCCAGCTGGCCGGGAAAGTTCCCAGTTGATTTTGGGTATGCACACTATTTATGTCAGCACAGTTCGGCTCCAAGTTCCACATTTGCAGCGTCAAGTCACGTTGACCTCATTCTTGGCTTCCGTCTGCTCCAATATTTCACCCTTTTTCTTCCTGCTCGCTTCTACTAGCAGTTCATCCTCCATTTTTTCAGCTTCAAAAACATAAGGATGTGAATCCTCATTTGTCTTTAAAAAAAATTGTCTGTTTACAAGTCTGCAATTATTAGAATACACAAGCGTGTGTTTCCAGAAGTAGGAACACACATTTTTTGCCGGAAGTAGGAAGTGCGCTGCTATGGAAACAAAAATATTTGCGCTGAGGAATAAGTTCTAGTATTGCTTAAAATGACCAAAACACAAAATATCTTACATGTATTAATGTGTCTGTTTCTACATTATATACATACCGTGTGTATATCAAAAGTTGTTTCAGTGGGCTTTGAAGGTGACAATGGTGACACCCATTAGCGGATCTTGCAAGCATTATTTATCATCTTTAAAATCCTAAAACAAAAATTAAGACAGGTGTTCTTGAAAAAGCTGGTAGAGAAGGCCAGTAATGTGGTGGGAGTGGAGCTGGATTCTTTGGCGGTGGTGTCAGAGAGGAGAAGTCAAGCAAAACTCCTAGCCATTATGGACAACACCTCCCACCCACTACACTCAGACCTTGCAGAGAGAATGAGCACGTTCAGTGGAAGACTCAGACTCCCAAAATGCAACACGGAACGACACAGGAGGTCCTTCATACTGACAGCCATCAGACTGTATAATGCATATGTTCCTTCTTGACTGCACTTAAGAGTAGACTATATGTAGAAAATATTTATATCATTCATATATTATATATATAATATATTACATACAGTATATTATATTATTTATTATTATCATTGTTTATTGTGAGCAAACTGTGGTGCTGAATTTCCCCCAGGGATCAATAAAGTACTTTCTATTTCTATTCTATTCTATTGTCTAACAGTGTTAATAGTGTATATATAAAACATTATTTTATCCTTTTTAAGAAAAAATATACATCAATACAAATCAAAATGATCATACATTTTGGCCACGCCCCCACAACTACTTATATAGGGGCAACTGAGGAGAAAACTTCATTTAGGATAAAAGTTGGCTGTTATGCCACTAGCTTAATGCTAAAATACAATGATAAAAGACAAACTTAGCATTACCAAGTAAAGTGATAATTCCATGAAATCTCCTGAGTATGTTAATTTATTATTTATAATACGGTATTTTTTTCTGACTACAAGGCTTTAAACCACACTGCCGATGAGCAGGTCTATTTTCACCTAAAATGCGCCAAAAAGAAGTCGTATTAGGATTAAAAAAATATATATTTAAACCACACCCCATGTGGTCTACATAACATGTAATGTTGCATGGATCACATTTTACAGACCATTTTCAAGCCGCTTTCTGACCATCTCTTTACTATGCGACATTTTGTGGGCGATCATATTAACGTGACTCCACTTCGACAAAGGTCTTCTCCCCGGCCGGCACCTTTGTTATACCGGTAGTTTTTAGCAGTTCCATAGCAAGTCTATTGACAGATTAAGTTAGAACTGTACGCTTATTTATATTCTAAGTGTCAACAGGGGAATTCCATAACAAGAGGATATAGAAAAAAACGGAGCTTATTGACTATGGCGTTGGCACATACGACAATGGCGGAAATGCGTACAATTTCCGTGACTTATGTAGATCACAAATACAAAACAGCATATACCAATAGGTAAAAAAAAAGTCAAATACAAATAAGGCAACAAGAGAAGTATCTCACACTTTTTATTTGTAAAGTAAATGTGTACAGCCGATATGGGCATCGACATCAACAATATGATTTGCCCAAGTAGCTGCACAGGACAAAAATGAAAACAGAAATTGGTTTTGCGTACGACGTTGAAACAAATCATCAGATAATGCCTTCCAATAAGTGCCTTTATGGGGTCATTATGCACACACCATAATAATACCCGTATGTTGAAGCTCAGTACGTCTGACTATGGTAGCCATAATGCGGAATCGTAGCTTACAAAAGTCCTATTAAAACATTTTGACGGATTTTGGGGCGGTATAGCTCGGTTGGTAGAGTGGCCGTGCCAGCAACTTGAGGGTTGCAGGTTCGATTCCCGCTTCCGCCATCCTAGTCACTGCCGTTGTGTCCTTGGGCAAGACACTTTACCCACCTGCTCCCAGTGCCACCCACACTGGTTTAAATGTAACTTAGATATTGGGTTTCACTATGTAAAGCGCTTTGAGTCACTAGAGAAAGGCGCTATATAAATATAATTCACTTCACTTCATTTTTGAGTGCCGGGTGTAATGTTCTATATTCTCAATAAGACATCAACATTTTAGGCTTGTTTGTTAATGTAACATTTAAATTAAATGATTGCTGTTCCTTTGATGATGTCAGTGTGATGGCGCAGTACTAATGTATTTGGGGAGCGACAATATTTTTATTGTGAAGGGAACTTTGACAAAATAAAGCAGGAAGCACACACAATCGGTGTTTTTTTTTTTTTTTCATTTTAAAGGAGTATTTTTAAACCCGGGCAGCACGGTGGTACAGGGACTAGAGCGTGTGCCTCACAATACGAAGGTCTTTTGATTGATTGATTGAAACTTTTATTAGTAGATTGCACAGTACAGTACATATTCCGTACAATTGACCACTAAATGGTAACACCCAAATAAGTTTTTCAACTTGTTTAAGTCGGGGTCCACGTTAATCAATTCATGGTCCTGGGTTTGATTCCCGGGATCGGGCACTTTCTGTCTGGAGTTTGCATGTTCTCTCCCACCTCCAAAGACATGCACCTGGGGATAGGTTATTGGCAGCACTAAATTGGCCCTAGTGTGTGAATGTGAGTGTGAATGTTGTCTGTCTATCTGTGTTGGCCCTTGTCCAGGGTGTATCCCGCTTTGCGGCTGGGATAGGCTGCAGCACACCCCGTGGGTTTGTTTGGCAGTAGTTCGTACTGACAAAAATGTTCTGCCTTTTTTCTCAAAGGGTCCTCACATCCCTGCAATTAATAGAATTTAAAAAAATTCTGCACTGTAATTAGGGATGGGTGACAAATCTGGTACTTTTTTGGCACTGACCAAATCCTGCCAGTCCTGCCGTGCACCGATTCACTCGGCACATGGGTTGTGCGTGACATCATGCCCGGTTAACAACTCAGCAGACTTTTTGCACTTCGGCACTTGGCGATTACTCCAGCAGCATAGAAAGCGGACTCAACCGAACTACAGTATCTCAAGGTAATGTTGCAATTTTCAAAGCAAACAAAGAAATTGATTAAAAAACTCTCCAACGTTCATGAAGTAATGCTCCATTTTTCCACAAATCATGTGCCAGTTTAATGCTAACATACATTAACTTTGCTATTGAGATGCTACTCATTAGCATAAGTGATTTAAACTTTTTTTCTTCAACATTTTGTGAATGAAAACTACAACTAAGATGCACTTTACAATAAAACAGCGTGTTCGCGATAAGTACCGTACATGCAGTAAAACTTGGTAAGGCTCAGAAACAGACAACAAAAATTGAACTACCCAACACATCCTAAACCAGTGGTTCTCAACCTCTTTTCAGTGATGTACCCCCTGTGAACATTTTTTTTTTTAAATCCAAGTACTCCCTAATCAGAGCAAAGCATTTTTGGTTGAAAAAAAGAAATAAAGAAGTAAAATACAGCATTATGTCATCAGTTTCTGATTGATTAAATTGTATAACAGTGCAAAATTTAGCTCATTTGTAGTGGTCTTTCTTGAACTATTTGGAATAACTAAAAACTTGTTGAAAAATAAACAAGTTATAAATAAAGATTTCTACACATAGAAGTAATCATCAACTCTAAGTGCCCTCTTTGGGGATTGTAATAGAGATCCATCTGGATTCATGAACTTACTTCTAAACAATTCTTCACAAGAAAAGAAATCTTTAACATCAATATTTATGGAACTTGTCCACACAAATTCGAGCCGTCAACACTGAACATTGCATTGTTGCATTTCTTTTCACAGTTTATGAACTTACATTTATATTTTCTTGAAGTATTATTCAATAAATATATTTATAAAGGATTTTTTAACTTTTAGAATATTTAAAAAAAAATCTCACGTACCCCTTGGCATTCCTTCAAGTACCCCCAGGGGAACGCGTACCCCCATTAGAGAACCACTGTCCTAAACTAGCGGTATACCCTACTTCCATCTAATGTCCTGAACTTGCAACTGCAAGTGCAACTTTGTCATACCTACATGATGATACTCCAAAAATGTGATAATGAAGCAAGATATAACGACTGGACATCAGTTATCATAATCATTTTAAATAATGTATTTAAAAAAACAACAACAACATGTATTAACACACACAAAAGTACTAAAAATAGTTACCGTTGAGAACCGGTATTGGAATCGGTACCGTATTAGTTCCAATGTGAACAGTACCCATCCTGAACTGCAATACATATAATACACAACTAAAACCTAATTTAACATCTAATCAAGACCAAAACATGTAGATATGTTGAACAAAATAAATAAAACTGTGACATGGTGAAGTAATGAGTTGTGATGTATAGTGATGAATAGTGAGGGACAACTACAGTATAGACCTCTAACCTTGTACTACCACCTTCGTCTGATGCTCGATACTGGGTGCTGATTATCTACAGAAGCCTGTTGCTCAATCTTCAAACTCTAATTGTACGACAAAATAACATGGTCAACATGATTGCCAGGAGATGGGAGCACATATCATATCACCTGGTAGCTGAAATGTTACTTGAATTGCTAAATCTTACCAAAACATTATAATAATGAAAATATTTATTAGTTTTGCAAACAAAATGTACACTTGTTTTTTTTATACAGCACTGTATTTAGTTCCTAAATCAGCAGGCCAAATGTGTTTGTCTGTAGAGCGTGTATACCACTATGCTCCCGCAAACGATTTGGATTTAATGTACGGTGCATCAAAAGGTTTTGGAAATAATCCATTCCATTCGTTTTCTACATGGCTTGTCATGAAGTCTCAGGTGAGGCTGAGTACACACTGGACTGGTTGCCAGTCTCTCACAGAGCACATACAGATAAACATTCACACCAGTTGACAATGTAGACAACAGAGGTGTCAAACGTATCAGATCCGGCTCGCGAACAGGTTTTATCCGGCCCGCTATTGAGTTTGCCAAGTATAAAAATGAGCTGGTTTTTATTTGGAACGAAAGAAACTGCTTTTCTAAATGTGTCCACTGGATGTCACAATAGCGATACTGTTAGGCAAGCAAACGGTTTATACCGGGGCCAAGCAAGAGTTACACAGTAAAGGGGGACTGTGGCTCCTCCTCCCAAACTAACATGAAACTTAAAACCTGTAGTTAAATGTCTTCTGATTCGAACACATCGTCATTTGGCACCCGTGTTGACCTAAAATGTCTCTGTCAAAGACGAGAAAAGTGAACTTAACCCTTTTGAATAGTTTCTACCTCCTTTTCTTATGGTTTGTTGAGTTAGCACTAGATTGATACATGGACATGACAAAGGAGATGCGTAGAAGAGTTTACATGTTGGGTTTTTGTTCAATCCCAAAAAGACTGCGATTTATAGTTTAATCCTGTCTTTCTAGATACACTGAGACAACGTCTAAGCCTATTGTGTTTTTGAATCTGCACCAATTTCCTCAAAATTTTCAACAAATTTTAAGTGTTTTGTCCAGAGGATTATTTGTACCAAAAAGGAACAAGCAGTAGAAAATAGATGGATGGATGGATATACATTTTCAGAATGTGCTTGCTCAATTTTTGGCCAAAGTAAAACAAAGAAAACAACCTGAAGTTATTCTTTATTTTTAATCTATCATGTCATGATTTTACCATTACGGGCCACTTGGGAATAGATTTTCCTCCATGTATCCCCTGAGCTAAAATTAGTTTGACACCCCTGCTTTGTAATAATCATAACACGCATTATTTTGGACAAGAAAACTCCCACAACCCCTCGATCGACCAAATGTGAGGCAGACATGCTAACCACCTGGACAGCATGTGGGTCTTAATAAAACAATTATAGATTTTGAAGACATTTTAACCTTAATGTATGCATATGCATATCGGGTGGCGACTTTACCAGGGTGTACCCCGCCTACTGCCCGAATGCAGCCGGCATCCCCTCGTGACCCAAAAGGGGACAAGCGGTAAAAAATGGATGGATGTATGTATGTATATATTTTGACTACATTATTAAAAGTATAGGGCTTCACGGTGTTAGAGGGGTTAGTGCGTCTGCCTCACAATACGAAGGTCCTGAGTAGTCAGGGTTCAATCCCGGGCTCGGGATCTTTCTGTGTGGAGTTTGCATGTCCATCCCGTGATTACGTGGGTTCCCTCCGGGTACTTCGGCTTCCTCCCACCTCCAAAGACGTGCACCTGGGGATAGGTTTATTAGCAACACTAAATTGGCCCTAGTGTGTGAATGTGAGTGTGAATGTTGTCTGTCTATCTGTGTTGGCCCTGCGATGAGGTGGCAACTTGTCCAGGGTGTACGGCGCCTTCCGCCTGATTGTAGCTGAGATAAGCACCAGCGCCCCCCGAGATACCAAAGGGAATAAGCGGTAGAGAATAGATGGATGTGATGAAAAGTATAAAGCAGCAGGTAAAATGTAAAAAGTCAGTGACTATGGGTAGGTTCTGCAGGTTTGTCAATCTGACAAAGTGTGTTTCCTTCCAGAAGAGCTCACATCTTAAACCAAAGTGGTTACATGACTGAGGACAGAGAGGATATTGTTTGGTGAAGGTGATGAAATATTAGAGGAAGGCCAGTAATCTATTAAATTAGGTAAAGCCGATATTCACTTGATATTTGCTCTCCATTGATAAACTTCAAGGTCACATTTGCATAGAAAGTTATGTGCTTCATACATTCAGACCACAATCAAGTCAAATTTAAACACCAGGACAGCATATTGATTAAAATAATATATTTTTTCTCTCTGCAGAGATTGCAGAAGGAACAACTGTCCTCTTAATTCAATCCAAAAACAGGAGGAACAAAGAGTGAGCAAAACAGTTCACTGGTATGTAATGTGATTTTGTGAATTGCCGCTACATCAGCACAGAAACAACATTAAGTCAATGATATCTTCTTGTTTTTCTTTTTTTTTTACCTGAATATCAACTTCACAGGGGTGCCAAAGGGTTTGGAGGCAGAATCAATAACACTATCAAAGGGCAGAATCTCTACCTTAATGAAAGGACAGAAAATACTGCAGGCTACAGGCACCGACCACAAGAGATCTTTGTGTATCAACATGCCTCTGACTAAATATGAAATCAATTTATTACAGCCTTTATTTCTTTCTCAGGCACAGTCTTTTACGAAGCGATACATTTACCTGCTACAGTACCACTTTTTTCCCTCTCTTTCCACTGTTTTCTCTCAATTACTGGTTAGACAGGCTGTGGACACCTCCGAGTGACAGAAGAGACATAAACAGATTAAATTGCAAAGGCGATTATAATTTATCATTTCTTTATTAAAAAATAATGCGAGGGAATTAACTTTGAATTAAATTCTATTTGCATAACATTACTGGAATCATCTGTGTAAATGGCTTAAAATCCCCAATGGGACATTGTTCCCTCCAACAGCATATCTGTGCAGAAAGTACTGATGTTGGAAATTATAATATACCAGGATTTAATGTGACATTGTTGGAACATTGTCAGAGGTGATATGCTAATCAATCTCAGTAAAGAGGTTGTCATATTTCTCAAGAATTATTGTGTTGAAAAGTTGTTTTGTCAGAAACTGGGATTTTAAACCCAAGTAATCAAATCCAGCCAAGATTGGAGATCAGGGAAATTTAACTACAAATGTTTTGGGGGCTCACATTTCCAGAAAGCTAAGGACCCCGGAGCTGGACTTCTCCCTTCACTATTCTTCTTATTTTATATATTCTGCAGAACTCGTGTCCAGTAGACATTTTTAATTTTGATTTTATTTTGTTAGAGTTACAGGAGCACTCCACTTTTTTAAGGACCTTCTGCAAAAAAAGCCAGTCAAAGATCATCTCTATGGTCCATGTACCTTTTGCTCATTCTATTTCAAATTCTTAAATGCAAATCAAAAATCAAATTTCTGAGCATTTTTTCTATTTTATTTTCTGAAACACAATTTATTTAAGGACGCCTGCTGAGCAAAGATGTAACTGTTATGCTAAAAACATGCTAAACACAAAGGAGAAGCTAAAATACTGCTTCTGCTTCAATTTGTCATCACACAGATAAACAAGTATTTAACACACACAAAAGTACTAAAATCTTGAATGAACATTTTTTTTTACTTTTGTGTTTATCTGGAAAAAATTAAATGCATAAAAGAAAAAAACAGCACATAATCCAATGTTATGGCAATATTTGAATGAAAATCAACCCTTTTTTGTTTGTCTTAAAATCTGCCATAAATGATAAAAATCGAAAAACGACCCTAATTTTATTTCGTTATTTGCGTTTCAGAATTGGAAAACGAATGAACAGAAGATACAAGGACCCTCAATGACAGTATAATACTGTTTTTTAAAACTCTGCTGCAAAAATGTAAGTCTTTCACAAGTTTTTTGAACTGAACTTGTGTTCCACTAATTGAATAGCCCAAAATGATTAAAAAAAAAAAAAAAAAAAGAAAAGACCCAAAATGGAACCTTGAGAAGCACTATTAGTACAACTAAAGAAGTTCACAAATGATGACTGGCAGCATCTGAAGAAAAAAGACTATGGTAAAACCTTAGGTAAGAATACAAAAAAAGTCTAAGGTTCAAAAACAGAGAGGACTTAAATGGGTGCCTTGAGGAATGCCTCTGTTATGTAAATCACAAGTTTGGACTCCAGCGTTCTATGTTTGCTAGCAAGGTAAACATGTTGATGCAAAGATCTGCCAATGTGTGAACAGTGGTACAAATTCCTCTATACAACAGGACCAGTCTAGTATTTATTTAGAATTTGCTGTAAAACCTTTTTAAATCAAACAAGCCGCCAGTTAGAATAGCCCCGCTGTAGCTGGTTGATATATATAAAAGGGCTGCTTAAAAAAATGGATTAAAACATTCAAATTCCACAAACCCCGTTTCCATATGAGTTGGGAAATTGTGTTAGATGTAAATATAAAATGAATACAATGATTTGCAAATCCTTTTCAACCCATATTCAGTTGAATATGTGACAAAGACAACATATTTGATGTTCAAACTGATAAACATTTTTTTTGTTGCAAATAATCATTAACTTTAGAATTTGATGCCAGCAACACGTGACAAAGAAGTTGGGAAAGGTGGCAAGAAATACTGATAAAGTTGAAGAATGCTCATCAAACACATATTTGGACCATCCCACTGGTGTGCAGGCTAATTGGGAACCGGTGGGTGCCATGATTAGGTATAAAAACAGCTTCCCACAAATTGCTCAGTCTTTCACAAGAAAGGATAGGACGAGGTACACCCTTTTGTCCACAACTGCGTGAGCAAATAGTCAAACAGTTTAAGAACAACGTTCCTCAAAGTGCAATTGCAAGAAATTTAGGGATTTCATCATCTACTGTCCATAATATCATCAAAGGCTTCACGGAATCTGGAGAAATCACTCCACGTAAGCGGCATGGCTTGAAACCAACTTGAATGACCGTGACCTTTGATCTCTCAGACAACACTGTATCAAAAACCGACATCAATCTCTAAAGGATCTCACCACACGGGCTCAGGAACACTTTAGAAAACAACTGTCACTAAATACAGTTTGTCGCTACATCTGTAAATGCAAGTTAAAGCTCTACTATGCAAAGCGAAAGCCATTTATCAACAACATCCAGAAACGCCGCTGGCTTCTCTGGGCACGAGATCATCTAAGATTGACTGATGCAAAGTACAAAAGTGTTCTGTGGTCTGACGAGTCCACATTTCAAATTGTTTTTGGAAATGTTCGACATCGTGTCATCCGGACCATAGGGGAAGCGAACCATCCAGACTGTTATTGACACAAAGTTCAAAAGCCAGCATCTGTGATGGTATAGGGGTCCGTTAGTGCCCAAGGCATGGGTAACTTACACATCTGTGAAGGCACCATTAATGCTGAAAGGTACATACAGTTTTGGAACAACATATGCTGCCATCTAAGCGCCGTATTTTTCATGGACGCCCCTGCTTATTTCATTAAGACAATGCCAAGCCACATTCAGCACGTGTTACAACAGCCTGGCCCGCCTGCAGTCCAGACCTACCTCCCATCAAAAATGTGTGGCGCATTGAAGCGTAAAATACGAAAGCGGATACCCCGGACTGTTGAACGACTGAAGCTCTACATAAAACAAGAATGGGAAAGAATTACACTTTAAAAGCTTCAACAATTAGTTTTCTCAGTTCCCAAATGTTTATTAAGTGTTATAAAAAGAAAATGTGATGTAACACAGTGGTGAACATGCCCTTTCCCAACTACTTTGGCACGTGTTGCAGCCATGAAATTCTAAGTTAATTATTATTTGCAAAAAAAAATGAGTATGAGTTTGAACATCGAATATCTTGTCTTTGTAGTGCATTCAATTGAATATGGGTTGAAAAGGATTTTCAAATTTTGTATTCTGTTTATTTTTACATCTAACACAATTTCCCAACTCATATGGCAACGGGGTTGATCGTAAAAGAGTAAAAAAAGTTTATTATTCTCATAACATTTTAAAAAAATGTTTTCTATGGCAGTTCTGTGCTTATTTGCTGTGCGTTTATGTCCTTTGTCAGCAGCTAAGAGGACATTTGAAACCTATAATCTGTTTTGAAAAGATTCATGTTTATACCACAGAGAAAATTGCGAGAATAGTTTTAAAGTGAGAATCGGGTTGAATTAAGAATCAAATCTAAATAGAATTATCACCCTTGGAATCGGAATCAATTGAAATTGTTAGTTGTTGGATCCTCATCAACAATAGGTTGCATTGAATATTACAACATTACTTAAAGACATACTGTGGTGTATTTTGAAGTAACAACATCAAGAAAATAATTCCAAAAACTCGGTTTCAAGTAACTGCGATGAGGTGGCGACCTGTCCAGGGTGTACGCCGCCTTCTGCCCGATTGTAGCTGAGCTAGGCACCAGCACCCCCCGCGACCCCAAAGGGAATAAGCGGTAGAAAATGGATGGATGGATGGGTTTCAAGTAACTAAAAGTGTCCCTTTAAGAAATGTGACTCTTTTTACTTATCGTGTGTGTATTGTGTGTACAACAACCTCCTATGCACAATTAACTATTAAAAAAAAGCAATAAAAACGGTATATAGTTTAGCTCCAATCTCACCAAACTCATGTTTGAATGTTTGCTATGATCTAATCACTCCTCTCCTAAACTATTTCCTACAAATACACTTTTCATGACATGGATGACCCACTACAGACCATTTAGCAATGGATGTGTGTCTAAAAACACACAAAGCTCACCTTTAGATTTCACTCATATGTTGACATACACCACATCATCTTTGTTCAGCTTCAAAAAGTTCATATGGCACAGTTTAATGAAACACTTTGGAGTGAGCTAGACCAAGAAGAGAATGAGGCACACATTGATGGGCAATTTGATTGGCACATGACTCATGGGACATACCAAATGAGGGAAGACCCAGGGGACACAAGGAGATCTGATTAGCTGGGTATGGTGAAAATGGAGTGTACCACAACTAATTCTAGACAGAGCAAGGAAAGATTGAAAAAGGAGCCCCTACCTCGTACTCTGCATTGTGGGTTTTATTGAAATTCAATACGTCTGCAAATATATGTCAGTCTACAGTGGACACTCACACAATGGCATACACGCACACACACATAATCATAGAAACCTTGCAAATTCACACGTACACACAGACCAACATGCTTTGACCCTCACACACACATTTAAGGTGTATTTTTTCTCAAAAAGTAGCATGTTTTCAGTTCAGTCACCGCTCTTTGAAACAGATCCATTTTGCTCACACTGTGTTATGTATAGTTTGTTTTGAAGGTGCGGGGAAAGATTGAGGAAACGCACTGAGTTACTGTGTAGAAATATGGGGAAATAAATACGAAAGTACACTTCTTTCATTAACGGTGTTACAAAAAAGATCAGTTAGAATAATACATAATGTTGGATATAGAGAACATACAAATCCTTTATTTATTGAATCGAAAATACTGAAATTCCACGACATAGTGAATTTGCAAGCAGCTAAAATTATACACAAAGCAAACTTTAACCTGCTACCCAAGAATATACAACAATTCTTCTCAAAAAATGAGGAGAAATATAAGTTTAGAGAAAAATGTAATTTAAAACATTTGTATGCACGTGTAACACTTAAGACCTTCAGTATATCAGTAGGTGGAATTAAATTATGGAATGGATTAAGATAAGAGATTAAACAATATACTCATATGATCCACTTCAAGAAACTCTTCAAACTTAAAGTGTTTACAAATTACAAAGAAGAAGAACCATGACAAACATTCTCAATGTATTTCATCCATCCATTTCTTTATTCTCAAAATAATCTTACTTATCTCATCATATGAGATATGACTTACTCCACCAATTATTATTATTAAATTATTATTATTATTTATTTATTTTTGTTGTGATTACTTATGGAGTATATTGTGAATAGATTGAGAACAGGAAGTGAACAAAAAGTTTTAGCAACTGTTATGTAAAAGAAAAGGGGTAGGATTAAATAAGCTCTGCTTCTTCCTACTCCTTTTTGAATATGTTGAAAAGAAAAACTGGAAATTTTAATGTACCATGTTGTATGCTTGCATGTTCGAAATAAACTCAAACTCAACTCAACTCAACGTACAGCAGTGCCTCGCTCGTATTTATCCACTGATTTTGCTTGTACTGGATGGTTGGGTTGTTCAGGCTATGGTGCGAGAGTCTCCAGCACGGTGTCAGAGCAGAGTCCAAGTGTGATGACGATTGATACGGCTGTCAAAGACATGGGTGAGCCTGAGGCCACAGCAGCTTCAGCGGTAATAGCTCGGTTGGTAGAGTGGCTGTGCAGGCAACTTGAGGGTTGCAGGTTCGATTCCCGCTTCCGCCATCCTAGTCACTGCCGTTGTGTCCTTGGGCAAGACACTTTACCCACCTGCTCCCAGTGCCACCCACACTGGTTTAAATGGAACTTAGATATTGGGTTTCACTATGTAAAGCGCTTTGAGTCACTAGAGAAAAGCGCTATATAAATATAATTCACTTCACTTCACTTCCGTTAAGTGCAACCAAAGTTGGCCACATTGCAATTCAAGTATGAGGAATGACAAGGTGCCTTAGTGTGTGCAGGCTGCTTTTAACACATGACTGGAAGGAATACGACAATGCCGTTACATTTGTGTGTTTTGTTTGCTTTCATTTACAGTAGTATGTTTATGTTATATTATATTATTTAGTGTACAACCAAAAGTGTTTTCTTTTTGTGGTTTTCATTCAGGGCCGCGATCAGGATTTGACAAATAATGAGATCAAAAATTGGTGGTCCAAGAGGAGCTTTAAAGACTGATATCATCGGTATCACAGCACCGTATGAATAATATTACCTTGAGTTACACAATTAACAATCCGCTTTTTAAAATTATTATACGGAAGTTTAGCGTTTAATTTTTTTTTAATCATTATTAAAACACAATTTTAAAAACTTTACAACATATCATTTTCGACATGGTTTTGTACCCAGGACTTTGTGTTTTCAATTTCAAGTACTGAAGCGCGCACCAGGAGTTACAAGGGGAAATCTGTCTTCATATTCTAATCAGTAACAGAGCATGACCTGGTCAGGAGTACGTTTGGGGTAAAATTTTATATGAAGCGTCTTGTCATTCAATAATCTACATTTGACATGCGCTTGTTTACACAAAATGGGTCCCTCACGGACAGTAAAGCCTTACGCAGAGCGCGTGTTCTGTTTTTAGTGCGGGGCGGCACCTGACTGACAGTGTTATACCGACAGCGTTTCACATCAATTTATTTCAGGTGAAACCAACATTAGAGACGTCAGTATAATAGTTTAATGTTAACGTTATGTTTACAGCACAGTTTGGATCGAATGATGTTTAAAGTAAAACTGGAAAAGTGGCTCTGCATGACCAAAGATCATATATTTAGCCGATACACACATTGGCTGACTATCATTTATAAGGCTCTTATAGGTATAATGCCTCCATACTTGTGTACTTTGTTACAAAGAAAAAACAGCTCTCACGCATTACGTTCGAATAATTTGTATGTTTTAACTGTTCCCCATGTACAGACTGAATTTGGCAAAAGAGCTTTTGGCATTGCTGCTCCCATGGCATGGAAAGCATTGCAGACGAAACTGAAACTCACAGAGCCTTCCGTTCTGTCCTGAGGGACAGTCAGCGAGAGACGTTTGCACAGTGCTTGTGTTTTTAAAAGTTGCAAATCTTAATTGTTTTACAGTTCTCTTTTATGTATTTTAAAATGTATGTCTTAACGTATTACTTTTTTGAAACTGCTCCGTGACTTGTGCTGTTGACCTCTTGGCCAGGTCACCCTTGTGAAAGAGATCTTGATCTCAATGGGCAGAAATGGGTAGTAACGCACTACATTTACTCCGCTACATTTGCTTGAATAACTTTTAGGATAAATTATACTTCTGAGAGTAGTTTTAATGCAACATACTTTTACTTTTACTTGAGTATTTTTATAGAGAAGAAACGCTACTTTTACTCCGCTCCATTTATCTACATTCAGCTTGCTACTCGCTACTTATTTTTATCGATCTGTTAATACACGTTTTGTTTCGTTTTGGTTTGTCAGACATACCTTCAAAGTAGGATCTATCGCATGCCTGCGTTTCACCAATCAAATGCAGTCACTGGTGACGTTTGACTCCTTTTCACCAATCAAACAGAGCCAGGTGGTCACATGATTAACTGCCCAAAAAGTTTCAGCGGCAAACAACAACAACAATGGCAGAGACAGTACGAATGCAAACACCCCTGGCCTCACACAAAATCGATGTTCATGCTTCGGACAACCAAAAAAACAGTTATGTAAGGCGTTGTCATATGTGTCTCCCCAAACAAGTGGACATTTCAGCTTACATAAACTCAACTTCAAATTTGAGGAAGCACATTGCAGTAAGTAACGTTAGTAGATATTTTGGCGACCAAAAGTTGCGAACTTTATCGTGGATGTTCTCTACTAAATCGTTTCAGCAAAAATAGGGCAATATCGCGAAATGATCAAGTATGACACATAGAATGGACCTGCTACCCCCGTTTAAATAAGAAAATCTCATTTCAGTAGGCCTTTAACTAAAGGTTTTATATACTGATAGCGGATAATCTACCGCATGGTAATGTACAGTTCACATGATGTCTTACACAAAGTATATTCGCTGTCAGTCATATCATCTTCTTCTTGTCACTTAAAATAAATACCGAAGACAAATAGAGGGGCAACGAGAGCAATGGCCGTCATGAAATTCCTACCCTGTTTTAGAGAGCAAGGTATAGATTAGCTGATTCACATAAGATTATCATCAGTGAATAATATGAATCTAATTGATACAGCATTATTATATTATTAATAATAAATAATAATGGATTAGATTTCATATCGCACTTTTCTATCATTATGCTCAAAGCGCTCACAGAGAAGTGGGAACCCATCATTTATTCACAACTGGTGGTGGTAAGCTACATTTGTAGCCACAACTGCCCTGGGGTAGACTGACGGAAGCAAGGCTGCCAGTTTGCGCCTACGGCCCCTCCGACCACCACCTATCATTCATCATTCATTCACCAGTGTGAGCGGCACCGGGGGCAAAGTGAAGTGTCCTGCCCAAGGACACAACGGCTGCAATTTGGATGTCAAGAGGCGGGGAGTGAACCTGCAACCCTCAGGTTTCTGACACGGCCGCTCTACCCACTACGCCATATCGCCCCAAATTAGTATTATTATTATTAATGCCTCTCCTGGGGGTTTAGCACCCCTGTTTCTGTAAAAAGTGGTGACGACTGTTTGTAACTTAAATCAAGAATCTTTGAACGCACCACAGTTATGTGCAATGTGATACAAAAGTGAAACATACATAACATTCTCCTATGCTGCCATGAATAGATTAAGGGCCTGATCTACTAAATGTTTGCTTCTACTGAAACATGTGCAAACTTGATAGCACACACAAAACTGATCTCCTAAACTTGTGTTCAGAGGATTGTGTCTCCTCGGTGAGCAGAACAAGGAACACAATTCATTTAGTGTTTATATGCAGAATATATGCTGATCATCAAAACACCCACAATACTGGGAGGAGAAAATGCAAATATGATCATTCAGCACATGTAGTGTGTTTTATTAAGACTGATCACTTTTCTGTGGGCGCTATTTTATGTCTATCGATTAGTACGTCCGGAAAGTGTGTGTAAAGTGGCAGTTGCAGACACGGCTGTCAGAAAACAGGTCCTGTGCTGCAAAGACAGACAGTACTCCATCTTATGTATACTTGTTAACATATCTGGACTGTTAGAAATAAAAAGTGTCCGATATATTGTCTATTCAGCAATATAATTTTTTAGTTTGTGTGTGTATATATATATGTGTTTAGCGGAAGCTGGTGTTATTTTATTTTTTTTTGCCTTTCGGTTTTTATTTAGGAGATATACTATTACAAATGATATTCTATATGGAAAAACTTGGGCTGTCAAAGTTATCTCAATGATAACGTGTTAACTATCATTTCCTTTAACGGCGCTAACTATTTTGAACCGTGACTAGCGTGCACGCGTTCTGTTTGAACCTCGGTTCACTCAGAAGCGTGGCAAAGTGTAGATGCATTCAATTACTGTTGAGCTGCAGGTACAAATGGACAAAGAAAAGGATACATTGTGGAAAGTGCAGGTCCAATGCCATGGCAAGCCGTTCCACCAATAAAGTGGACTATTTTTATCCACAGTCGCCGTGACCCGTCATCACTGCAGCAAATGTCTGCTGTCGCGCTTGAATTCAGCGGGATGGAGCTTCACTTCCATGTTTGGATTACAGTTTAGTGCATTGATAACATAAAATGTAAATTGCTACTGGAAAGTGTTTAGTAGGATGGGATACAAACTCAGGCAAAAGGAAAAACCCTCGGCATGTAGTTGAGAGGGACTTTTTTTATCTGACTGTCAGCAAAACATGTCTAGTCTCTTGTCGAACAAATCACACTCTTCCGGCTTCAAAACAAAAGCTCTATGCCAGGGGTTCGGGAACCTTTTTGGCTGAGAGAGCCATACAAGCCAAATATTTTTAAAAGTATTTCCGTGAGAGCCATATTGTTACGGCTCAGACCCCTGCCAGCAGTGCTCATCCGTCTGTGCGCTCCAGTGAGCGCACTTCAGGACACGCCCACAGGAACGCACATCCAGGGATGCGCCATGTGCGTCTCAGCCCTGCAGCATCCACCAACTGTAATCATTCACCGGCAATCAGCACACTTGCATGCAATGAAGGGGCTGCCTTCTTAAGCCTGGACAACCTGCCATCGCTCGCTTGAGTATAGTCTTCTGTCACGTACAGTAAGCCACGTCCTGCTTATGCAATCCTGCTCTCTCTGTCTGTTTTCCCTTCCGTGTTTCATTGTCCTGTCATCCTACCGCAGAAGACCTCCGTTCCCGTGTTTGACGTTGCTGTGTGTGTCGTCATTCCTCGTCGTTGTTCCCCTGCTTCTCGTATTGCCCCTTGGATCTCGACCTCCCGCTTGGACACGTTCTTCCCGACGCCTCTCGCTCGCCCTGGATCATCTGCCTGCCCCACGGACTTCTGTGTTATTTCGCTCTCCCCAACATTTATGGTAAAACCCTCCAGTTAAATATTACACATTGTCTTACACCATACACACTCTTGGATCTTGTTCACACTCCATTTCCTTAGTTTATGTTTATATTGTTTGATTATTTTATTTATGGTTAATATATATATATAATGAATCTATAGAGCTATATTTTCCTCTAGTATCTGTTGCCGTCACCTTCCCCTGTTAAACCATAACACATATAATATTTTTTTAAGACCGAATACAGCGAAATGCGTGCATTTTTAAGCAAGACCAACATTTTTATAATAAGTCTCTTATTCTTTTTCATGACATTGTTATTCTGAAGCTAACCAACAATAAATAAAATACTTCTTACCATTAATGCAACTTCGTGAACAGGTGCGGTGGAAACCGGATGGATGGATTAAAATGCATGAGAATGTTTTGTATTTTGAAAGTTATTTTGACACTGTGATTACCAGTGGAATTATTCATTACTTACCGTGTTAAGCAATGTCAGCTAAAATTTATCTGGGAGCCAGGTGCAGTCATCAAAAGAGCCACATCTGGTTCTAGAGCCATGGGTTCCCTACCCCTGCTCTATGCGTTACTTCCAGTCAAACTACACCAACCAAAATGAAAAATGTCTTATATTACGATCATGCTTTTAATTTCAAAGATGTTTTTTAATGTAATCTGTGATATTTCTACCCGAATAAATGCTAGTACATCAGTATATATTTAGAAGGGACATTTTCTGGCAGCCTGAACTATTGTGTATATTATTTTATAACATGTTCTGGTTGATAGTCCTCAATTACAGAATGTTTAGCATGCTGAATATAACATTTGATTGATAAATAGAGAAGGTCAACACAATGTTATGTAACAATAAGATTACAATTACATGTACAACATGTAATGTATAGAATATCAAAAGTATCTATTCATGCAAATTTATACATTACCAAACGTCTTTAAGAATCAAACTATAATCGTCACAATCCACATTTGGTGGAATTAATGCGCAAAACTTGTAAAATCAAAAAAATATTTGTCTATGGTACACTTATCAACTATGAAAAATTGTATCCATCTATGATTCATCACAATACTTTTGAGTTAACGATGAACTATGTGTATTTTCTTGCATTTGACCATTCAGGCGTATGTGGTTAGTGTGTCCGCCCTGAGATCGGTAGGTCGTGAGTTCAAATCCTAGCCGAGTCATACCAAAGACTATAAAAATGGGACCCATTACCTCCCTGCTTGGCACTCAGAATTAAGGGTTGGAAGTGGGGGTTAAATCACCATAAATGATTCCCGGGCGCGGCACCGCTGCTGCCCACTGCTCCCCTCACCTCCCAGGGGGTGATCAAGAGAATAATTTCGCCACATCTAGTATGTGTGTGACAATCATTGGTACTTTAACTTTAATGAATGCGCTGCGTTGCTATGACGGTCCACCACCTCCTGGCAGAACATACCAGGATGCTTAATATAGTTTCTGTCGTCTATAGATTGCGCTTCTATAACGGGGACAATGTTTAACATAGAATAGATGTTTCCTGTTAGTCTAACAATATCGCACATTGGTTAGAGAGCGTAGTAACATAAATGTGGAGGACACATGATGCCAGCAGTACGTGCAAAAAACCCAATTTAAATTGGGCGTTCTGCACCACTTTTCAATTGTACATGCAGTATCAGTAGATCTAATTATGGGCCTGCTGCAATGCAAGCGCCCATTCACATGCTGCAAGCAGCCCATTTTATTATTGCTCATACTTCAACTTGTATTTTCTATTGCAACACAATATGTAAAAACGGCAGAGAAGTTTGGTTAAAAGAAGTCCTTCTTCTAATTGTTATACTTCTCAAAATCGACTTTTGTACTTGATCAAGCCCTTTATGTAATAAGTCCAACTTTTTGTCATGGGATCATTCTGTCCGATAGGGATGGGTTCCACATTTCGATACCTTTGTTGAAGACTAAACACTGGTTTAAACACTTGGCGGGGAAACAAACACTCAAGAGGCACTCAGAGCAGAATCAGAGAAACTGCCTCTAAGTCAGTTTTTCTCAAATAGTGTGACAGGCCCTTCTTGGTGGGCGCTGTCTCGCCAAATTTCTTCCTCCCTACAAAAACCTTCCCCCCCCATTTACTTCCGGGGTCATGATTAATACAGACGTTTTGTTAAATCTATATTATAAAAATATAATGCTATATTTTAAAAATACAGACGTTTTGTTAACGCTATATTATGAAAAATAAAAAATAAAATTAAAAAAACTATTTACAAACACAAGCTATGGGATGACGCTTTTACTTCTGGGGTCACGTTTCCTCTTACGTCATCCCATAGCTTGTGTTTGTAAATTGTTTTTTAAATTTTTTTTTATAATATTGCATTAACAAAATATCTGTATTTTTGTAATATAGCGTTATATTTTTATAATATAGCATTAACAAAACATCCGTATTAGTCATGACCCCGGAAGTAAATGGGGTGGGGGGGGGTTGTAGGAGGAAGACATTTGGCGTGACAGCTCCATGAGATACAAAGTAGAGGGCGCAAAATGTTTTCTTCTTTTTGGGCATGAGGGGGGTAATAGAAAATAATTAAGCATGTCAACATCATGTCAAAAAAGCAAAAATGCCTGATATAAAAACACTCAAACGTAGACTCTGGCTCCAGTTTTCCAAAATGTGCTAGCTTGATGCTAAGCCATATACATGCTACTGATTACCCTTAGCAGTTTTACATAGCAATTTCAACACCTCCAAATTCGGTAATAAAAAATACAACTAAGATGCAAGTTACAATTGCAAGTGTGCAATTAATACAATACTTTGAGGATGAACACTTTTTAGGGTGCAACATAGTGCTAGACTGGTCTTTTAAACTTAATGGCAGAGACTACTTCCTAGCTAGGCACACACCATACTCTGTACACTGCTTCCATATAATGTATTGGAATTACAAATGCATGCAAAGTCTACTAGATAATACTTGAAAATGAGACTCAGAAAGGTAATATAAAAAAAGTAAACATGACAACTGGACTGCCCATTCATCATAGTCATCTTATTTTTAAATGCTATATTGAAAAAAATATTGTATTATGAAACATTGAACATTTATTAATACACACAAAAGTACAGGAAATTGGTACGGTTGAGTACCGGTGTTGATTTCCAGGTGCAGTATACCATGGGTGTGCCAAGATTGCACAACCTGAGTACACCGCATGTGTTAAACATACATGCTATTCAAAGTAGTGAAATACAGTTATAAATGACTAAGGGACACTTTTATTGAGGTTTGTACACATACACGTACAATATGCTGCATCTATAGTAGAGCAAATATAAAGTGTGGTCCTTACAGTGTAATAGACTTTCAACTCAACTTGGACCCGTAACCAAAAATGTAATACTTGTTTTGTATTTAAAAGCCTACTGAAATTTGATTTTCTTATTTAAACAGGGATAGCAGGTCCATTCTATGTGTCATACTTGATCATTTCGCGATATTGCCATATTTTTGCTGAAAGGATTTAGTAGAGAACATCAACGATAAAGTTCGCAACTTTAGGTCGCTAATAAAATAGCCATGCCTTTACCCGAAGTAGCAGACGATGTGCGCGTGACGTCAATGGTTGTAGGGCTCCTCACATCCTCACATCGTTTATAATGTGAGCCTCCAGCAGTAAGAGCTATACCGACCGAGAAAACGACAATTTCCCCATTAATTTGAGCGAGGATACCGTGGATGAGGATATTGAGTAAAGGACTAGAAAAAAAAAAAGTTTAAAAAAACAAACAAACAAACAAAAAGGCGATTGCAGATGTTATTACACACATTTACTATGATAATTCTGGAAAATCCCTTATCTGCCCATTGTGTTAGTGTTTTAGTGAGATTAAATAGCATTTAAAGTCGGAGGGGTGTGGCCACGGGTACGTGTGTTGACCCAGTGTCTCTGAGGCAAGTCACGTTGCTGGAAGCTCCGCTGATGTCGCCGATGTCGCCGGTAAGAGCAAACTACCACAATTTTCTCACCGAAAACTGCTGGTTGACATTTGGTCGGGATCCATGTTCGCTTGACCGCTCTGATCCCTAGTAAAGCTTCGCCCTCAGGAATTTTAAACAAGGAAACATCGACCTGTTTGTGTGGCTAAAGGCTAAAAGCTCCCACCTCCATCTTTCTATTTTGACTCCTCCATTATTAATTGAACAAATTGCAAAAGATTCAGCAACACAGATGTCCAGAATACTGTTTAATTATGCGATTAAAGCAAACTACTTATAGCTTGGATTGGGCTGGAAAATAATGTCCGCTACAACCCGAGACGTCAAACGCACGTGTCATCATATGAGTCATCATACCGCGACGTTTTCAACACGACACTTTGCGGGAAATTAAAAATTGTAATTTAGTAAACTAAAAAGGCCATATTTATTGGCATGTGTTGCAATGTTAATATTTCATCATTGACGTATAAACTATCAGACTGTGTGGTCGGTAGTAGTGGGTTTAGGTAGAATTTTAAGTTCTATAACCTGAGACTTGACCTACACTTGCTACAAACGACTAGTTAAAGTACCAATGATTGTCACACACACACTGTGTGTGGTGAATTTTGTCCTCTGCATTTGACCCATCCCCTTGTTCACCCCCTGAGAGGTGAGGGGAGCAGTGAGCAGCAGTGGCAGCTGCACCCGGGAATCATTTATGGTGATTTAACCCCCAATTCCAACCCTTGATGCTGAGTGCCAAGCAGAGAGGTAACGGGTCCCATTATTATAGTCTTTGGTATGACTTGGCCGGGGTTTGAACTCACAACATACCGATCTCAGGGCAGACCCTCTAACCACAAGGCCACTGAGTGTGCCTAAATCGTGTCTCTGACCAGATTAATAGCCTGATGCTAGAGCCATACCCAGTAACTTGTTGATCCCAGACAGGGTGGGTCAAAACCTGGTAATGTGAATGTTGAGTTCCAACACCTGAGGACTTGAACTAAAAGCATTTTAGTGGAACTGTTGTGCAGAAAGCACTGCCGATCCAAAAGAAAATACTACAATACATTATGGGCCAGATCTACTAAAAGTCCGACTGTATTAAAACATGTACAAAACTCATGCAACACTGCTTTACTAAGTTTGTGCGCAAAGGATTGCAGAAGATCTTAATGTACAAACCCTGTTTCCAAATTAGTTGGGACATTGTGTTAGATCTAAATACAAACGAAATACAATGGATGTCCGCTAACTTTTTGCAACTCAACGCCAAAAAAACGGAAATGCTGATTATCGGTCCTGCTAGACACCGAACTCTATTTAATAATACAACTCTAACATTTGACAACCAAACAATTAAACAAGGCGACACGGTAAAGAATCTGGGTGTTATCTTCGACCCAACTCTCTCCTTTGAGGCACACATTAAAAGCGTTACTAAAACGGCCTTCTTTCATCTCCGTAATATCGCTAAAATTCGCTCCATTCTGTCCACTAAAGACGCTGAGATCATTATCCATGCGTTTGTTACGTCTCGCCTCGACTACTGTAACGTATTATTTTCGGGTCTCCCCATGTCTAGCATTAAAAGATTATAGTTGGTACAAAATGCGGCTGCTAGACTTTTGACAAGAACAAGAAAGTTTGATCACATTACGCCTGTACTGGCTCACGTGCACTGGCTTCCTATGGACTTAAGATGTGACTTTAAGGTTTTACTACTTACGTATAAAATACTACACGGTCTAGCTCCATCCTATCTTACCGATTGTATTGTACCATATGTCCCGGCAAGAAATCTGCGTTCACAGGACTCCGGCTTATTAGTGATTCCCAAAGCCCAAAAAAAGTCTGCGGGCTGTAGAGCTTTTTCATTTCGGGCTCCAGTACTCTGGAATGCCCTCCCGGTAACAGTTCGAGATGCCACCTCAGTAGAAGCATTTAAGTCTCACCTTAAAACTCATTTGTATACTCTAGCCTTTAAATAGATTCCCTTTTTAGACCAGTTGATCTGCCGTTTCTTTTCTTTTTCTTCTATGTCCCACTCTCCTTTGTGGAGGGAGTCCGGTCCGATCCGGTGGCCATGTACTGCTCGCCTGTGTATCGGCTGGGGACATCTCTGCACTGCTGATCCGCCTCTGCTTGGGATGGTTTCCTGCTGGCTCCGCTGTGAACAGGACTCTCGCTGCTGTGTTGGATCCGCTTTGGACTGGACTCTCGCGACTGTGTTGGATCCATTATGGATTGAACTTTCACAGTATCATGTTAGACCCGCTCGACATCCATTGCTTTCCTCCTCTCCAAGGTTGTCATAGTCATCATTGTCACCGACGTCCCACTGGGTCATTATTGTCACCGATGTCCCACTGGGTGTGAGTTTTCCTTGCCCTTAAGTGGGCCTACCGAGGATGTCGTAGTGGTTTGTGCAGCCCTTTGAGACACTAGTGATTTAGGGCTATATAAGTAAACATTGATTGATTGATTGATTGAATGATTTGCAAATCCTTTTCAACCCATATTCAGTTGAATATGCTACAAAGACAATATATTTGATGTTCAAACTCATAAACTTTATTTTTTTTTTTTGCAAATAATAATTAACTTAGAATTTCGTGGCTGCAACGCGTGTCAAAGTAGTTGGGAAAGGGCATGTCCACCACTGTGTTGCATAATTTTTTTCTTTTAACAACACTCAATAAATGTTTGGGAACTGAGGAAACTAATTGTTGAAGCTTTGAAAGTGGAATTTTTTCTCATTCTTGTTTTATGTAGAGTTTCAGTCGTTCCACAGTTGCTGTCGTATTTTACGCTTCATAATGCGCCACACATTTTTGATGGGAGATAGGTCTGGACTGCAGGCGGGCCATGAAAGTACCCACACTCGTTTTTTACAAAGCCACGCTGTTGTAACACGTGCTGAATGTGGCTTAGCATCGTTTTGCTGAAATAAGCAGGGCCGTCCATTAAAAATACAGCATTTAGATGGCAGCATATGTTGTTTCAAAACCTATATATACCTTTCAGCATTAATGATGCCTTCACAGATGTGTAAGTTACCCATACCTTGGGCACTAATGCACCCTCATACCATCACAGATGCAGGCTTTTGAACTTTGGATCGATAACAGTTTGGATGGTTCGCTTCCTCTTTGGTCCGGATAACACAATGTCAAATATTTCCAAAAACAATTTGAAATGTGGACTCGTCAGACCCAGAACACTTTTGCACTTTGCATCAGTACATTTCAGATTATCTCGGGCCCAGAGAAGCCGGCGAAATTTCTGGATGTTGTTGATAAATGGCTTTCGCTTTGCATAGTAGAGCTTTAACTTGCACTTACAGATGTAGCGACACACTGTATTTAGTGACAGTGGTTTTCTGAAGTGTTCCTGAGCCTAGGTGGTGATATCCTTTAGAGATTTATGTCGGGTTTTGATACAGTGCCATCTGAGGGATTGAAGGTCATGGTCATTCAATGTTGGTTTCCAGCCATGCTGCATACGTGGAGTGATTTCTCCAGATTCTTTGAACCTTTTGATGACCGTAGATGTTGAAATCACTAAATTTCTTGCAAATGCACTTTGAGAAACGTTGTTCTTGTTCAGTTGTAAACAAAGGGGTGTACCTCGCCCTATCCTTTCTTGTGAAAGACTGAGCATTTTTTGGGAAGCTGTTTTTATACCCAATCATGGCACCCACCTGTTCCCAATGAGCCTGCGCACCTGTGGGATGTTCCAAACAAGTGTTTGATGAGCATTCCTCCACTTTATCAGTATTTATTACCACCTTTCCCAACATCTTTGGCACATGTTGCTGGCATCAAATTCTAAAGTTAATGATTATTTGCAAAAAAAAAAAAATGTTTATCAGTTTGAACATCAAATATGTTGTCTTTGTAGTGCATTCAACTGAATATGGGTTGAAAATTATTTGCAAATAATTGTATTCCGTTTATATTTACATCTAAAACAATTTCCCAACTCATATGGAAACGGGGTTTGTACATGCAGGGTATATGTAGATTATCAGAATGGGAGGAGGAGATTCAAATATTATCATTTAGCTTTCACAATGTGATTTACCAATACAGCAACTGTTTTGCAATGTATGTTTTTTGTCTATATTTAGCGCCTTTGAAATGTGCGTGCAAACTGGCACAGTTACGTACAAATGGCTGCAAGAGAGGAGGCGATCGCTCTTCAAAGAGGGGCACTGGACACTTACAGAATAAAAAAAATAGAAATCAGCTGTTCAGCAATATCATGTTAAATTTGTTATAGCCGCTCGATGACCTAAGGGGCTGATTAATACACATTCAATTATTTTATTTAGGTGTCTGCTGTCGTTCTGGTTTTCTTGGCAATAAACAATTAATGTTGTTTTGAGTATCTCCTAAATGTGGAAATTTCTTGCAACATGCATTTTAATCAATCCGTAATTTTTAATTTTTTATTATAACAAAGTGCTTTACACCAAAAACTAAAAAAAAAGATGAGAAAAAAACATGTACACACAGCACTATTGACATAACAAAACAAGGCATGGCACTGAGGATTGTGGAAAAAGGCTACATTTGAGGCATCCAGTACTATATACTATTTTTAAAAAATAGTATATGTTTTTTTTCATATATATTTGTAAGAATAGTATATCAATAATACAATGATAAATGAATAAAAACATAACATTGAGAGGATAATAGCAATAATCGAAATAAAACTCTAAAACCTTAGAAGAGTTTAACATAATCAGTAAAAAGTCTAATTAAAAAGGTGTGTCTTTAACCTTTTATTCTAAGAAAATCAATGGTGCATGCAATCCTGAGTTTACCCGGAAGGCTGTTCCACAGGTGGGGGCCATAGTGGCTAAATGCTGCCTCACCGTGGGTCTTTGGTCTTCTGGTATTTGGTAGACATAAATGTTTGATGCCAGAGGACTTCAGGATCTGCAAGGGTTGATACGGTAAAAGCAGGTCAGATAGATAAGAAGGGGCAAGGCCATTAAGACATTGAAAAACTAATAATATAACTTTAAAATCGACCCAGAAGCGGACGGGGAGCCAATGCAGCGACTTTAAAACTGGTGTAATGTGCTGCCACCCGCTGGTTCTGGTCAGCACACGTGCAGTTGAATTTTGTAAGAATTGTAGAGCTCTGATATTCTTTTTGGGAAGACCAGAGAACAGGCCATTACAATAGTCTGAACAACAGGATATAAAAGCATGCATTAGCAGATACAGGCGGACTCTGGCTATGTTTTTATGATTATAATAACCTATTTTTGTAATATTTTTATTATGTGGGGTTCAAGTCGGCTCCGAGTCAAAAATCACGGACAGCTTTTTTATGGTTTGTGTAGATTTAAAATATTTAAATTTTGGTAAACGTTTCTCTCTCTGGCCTTAGAACCAATTACTATAACTCCTGTTTTGTTGTGGTTGAGCTACAGGAAATTCGTTGCCACCAAGGACTATGAAATGGTCCATAATTCATTAGGAGACAACAATATACAACTGTGCATCATCATTGTAACGGTGAAAGAATAATGTGTATAACATGCATTTTAATGCCTTCATGTATGCATTTTAGGATCATTCTGTTATGGTGCGTGCACATACCAGCATTCATTCCTCTGCAAGTGCCGCTGAGCGCACCTCTGGACACGCCCCTACACGCTCTGCTCCATGGCTGCAGACATTCAGCAACCAGCGCACCTGGGTCTAAAGAGGGCCGACGCCATAAAGACCAGCGGACCCGAAGATTCAGTGCTAGAACGTAGTTCTCTGTTATCAGTAAGCATCGCGTCGCTGGCTTCCGTCTATGTATACTTGCTCTCTGTACTTCCCTCTCTCCTTGTCTCATGTGCCCCTTTTGTTCCCGCAGTATTCCGCCTGCTTCCTTGGATCGAGCTGTGCGCCTCGCTTCCTTGGACTGCCCCTGGAATTGGACTGCCTCCCTCAATCCTCGACCCCTGCTTGGACAAGGACCTTGACGCCTCTCGGACGTTTTACGGACTTCCTTCCAGCCTCGCCCCACTGGACTTTTGGACTATTCGTTCAAAACGCACGTACAACAAACCTCTGGTAACATTCAAATTGTTTAATTCCTTTCATAGCTGTGCTTCACACACATCCAGTAGCATACACACTCCACCACCTCATCAAGCTCAAATGAACCTGTTGAGTTTCATCCCTGTCGTTGTGTTGTCTCCTTTCCCCGCCGGATGCAACACATTCCAGATGCACTGCCCATCACAGCACACATTCGGCATGCTAAACATTGGTTATGTTGTCTAAGTCTCACTTCTATAGAATATTGCCCAAATAAGGTGGTGCATATTCTGTCAGGCTTGCCACTGACAGTTTGTGTTTTAGTTTTTCCTCTGTGTGTTTAGTATTTCCTGTTTTTAGTTCCTGTCAGCACTCTTATTTTGTCTGTTTCCTCTTTTTTCCCCTTTGCGCGGTTTTCCCCTCAGCTGTAGCTGATTGCCACCTGGCCACACCTGGTGTCAATCAGCCCGGTCCTATTTTACCTGCTTTGTTCCTCCAGTCAGTGCTGGGTTATTGTCGCTCTTGTCGTTGCTACCTGTCGTGTCGTGTCGTATCATATCGTGTCAATGCAGCGTTGCGGTAAGCTATATCTGATAGTGGTTTGTAGCTTATTGTCTTTTGTTCCCTGCTTCCAAGTTTGTTTTCATAGTATAAGTACGACTTCTGTTTCCTGCTCGATACCTGCTAGCTTCCATGCTAGGCCTTTTTGTTTGTTATCCGCCCACGTGCGCGCTTTTTGTTTGTACGCTTTGTTTGTTTTTTATCTTAGAGTTTTGAATTAAATGATGTTTTCTCACTCCATGCCTGCCTCCTTCTCTGCATCTTGGGGTTCGTCACAAACTAACTCTGACATATTCTACAACATAACGAAACAGCAGTGGTTGGACTGTTGAAGCATATGGTGTTGTGAATATAGAGTGAAGTAAATAGGACATTCTGCACTACTTTTACACTTGTTATCAATTGTACACACAGTCTTAGTAGATCATACACAATACCGCCACTAATAGTTCACACAATTTTATAGTTCGCACACACTGGTTAGCGCTTGGAATTTTGATCTTAGTAGATCTATTCTCACAACACATTGTGATAAATCAGTAAGTACATTCCAGGAAAAATTTTGAAGCCAAATTGTTATTAGAGGTATGTTCCTAGGGACAGCGTGGCGCAGTGGGAGAGTGGCCGTGCGCAACCCGAGCGTCCCTGGTTCAATTCCCACCTAGTACCAACCTCGTCACGTCCGTTGTGTCCTGAGCAAGACACTTCACCCTTGCTCCTGATGGGTGCTGGTTGGCGCCTTGCATGGCAGCTCCCTCCATCAGTGTGTGAATGTGTGTGTGAATGGGTAAATGTGGAAGTAGTGTCAAAGCGCTTTGAGTACCTTGAAGGTAGAAAAGCGCTATACAAGTACAGCCCATTTATACAACCATTACAAT